>NC_135549.1:12164841-12367341 GCF_964340395.1 Glandiceps talaboti
CAAAGGGTGTCCTCGTATAGGAGCTTCACGAACCTCTTGCAACAAATGAATAGCCTCAACCTCAGACCACTAAAAGCCTCAATATTGTTTGCACATGGTTTAAAGAGGTGCAAAGCTGCTAACTTTGTTTGTTTCCCAGAATACCTCGCCCTTGTGTAAAGTAGGACTCATCTTAGCCAGACTGGCCAATTTTTATTGTATAGAGGTCGCAGGATACAGTTTCGATCAGACTGACAGTTGAAGGTCCCCTAAGAGTAAAAGAAATGCGGCCAAATCAGTCTCTAAGCTGTTCGTATTGAAATGTTTTGTTATTCGTATACCTAGTGCAATTTTCTCACTGTACGAGATGTATGTCATGTAGAGAGCTTACGTGTTTTATGATCTCCAGATATTACGTATGTTTGAAAGTACATCGTCAACTTGTACCCAAGTCATAAAAAAAACTTATCTAAAAATCATAAAGCAACAAACAATATCTCGGTATCTTATTCTATTATATGGGGACCAATGCAGAATCCTACAATCCAATGATCGCGCCTTTTATCGCAAAAATAAATGTATTCGTGCAGTATACGTCAAAATGATTATAACCAAGGGAGCCATAGGTAAGGTATAGAGTAATGATTTGGTAGTTTTTAAACATCCACTCACGTCCAGTTTTGAGTAAACACATTATTCAACGTATGACCTTCAAGAATAAATGTATACAAGGCATTCGACAAACGACATTAATAACGAAATGGTTGGTCATACTTTGTAACAATTTCCGTTTGGCCACACTGTTTGTCTTTACTGGATCCATCTCTTTCGAATTCATTAATACTCTGAATTTCGACGAAATCATAGTGTCGTACCGAACGGGATCAATTATGATTGTGAATTAGCTTTCGGGGAATAAAATTCGATTAAGGATATTCATCTTATTTCAAAAGTAAAGTCACCTTACAGGTTGATGCCAATGAATAATGAAGTTTTGGTTTGTTTTTGCTGAAATTTTAAATGGGTGCAGGTATGAACAAACACAAGCAAATTTAATATCGATAAAATATCCAGGTTTAACCACCCTGGAAACTAGTTTGCAACATCACTATTATATCCATGCACTGCTCATGCGCGTAAAATAATCACGTCTGAGATCGTCGAAGATATTATGTTTTCACAAATGCATATTTCCCCGGTTGAATATTCGATATCCACGTCAAAATAACTTAACCGAAGCAGTTGCCGTATCTTAATATATACTGAGGTTATATTTTGATGTCCAAAATCAACGTAACATAGTAATTTCTATTCAATATCAACGTAGTAACAAGATACGTGGGAAGAAGATCGTAAAAGCTTTACTTCGCTTTGTACACCTCTGTCAGTGTCTATATGAAAATAGACAAATGTATGACAGATACACGAGTATTGTTAAAGGTCATTCAATTTTGACCAATCTCTTTCCTGACTTCGCTATGGTGTGAAAGATTTGAATTTTCAGACACCTGGGCAAATTAAAATGAATGGAGCAAAACATTACGGCTAGCCCTTTGCAACAAGCAATACCATACCTAGTCAATGACTCACTTTCAATATCATATTTAAGATGGATGATAACATTGATAGCAATATGTATTAACTACGAAATCACGGGTGATAATGTGGTTGTTTGCATACATACAGAGAGAGAGAGAGAGAGAGAGAGAGAGAGAGAGAGAGAGAGAGAGAGAGAGAGAGAGAGAGAGAGAGAGAGAGAGAGAGAGAGAGAGAGAGCTATATATTCTCCCTTATAAACACTTTGCTGAGTGTTTGAAGAATCGTATAGACGGTTATCATGCACGTCACAAGTTATTAATACTTTTCATTGCCAGAAATTCATATAAAGTTTTACAAAATAATAGTAGTTTATTACCGTAATGATTGTCAAGCATGTGTTTTATGAGTGTCATTTGCCATGATAGCATCTCTATAGTCAACTCACAACCAAAAGAAGGACTAATCTATGTATATCACAATGTATGCCGAGTGTCACAAATAGATATCGGCAGCCATGAAAGGGATCATTTCTCTTTCATTTAGGAACTTGACGTCTCGGAGATGATGAATATAGTAAGACGAACGACTGAGAAGAATATTAGGATTATGAGTTAATTTCCTTTACGTAAATTGATGTCATAAAGAAGATCCACTCACATTTTAAGGATGCGTCAATATACCTTTTATGTCTATATATTGAGATTTTGTATTAAAAAGTTAGTATCTGTCCAGCAAATAGCAAATAACCCCTTCTCAAACCAATAAATTCTGTTGATTTGACAAGCGTACGTTACTTAACACATTGGGCAGTGACAGTTTATGACCTTCTTAAAAAGTTCCGGAAATTAAACATGTTGATGATCATGTTTATGGGTATTAACTTGATATTGATGAATCGATGTGGACACTAATATTCGTAGTGCATCAATGTGCTACTTGACAGACCTAATGAAATGTCGCCATTAGTTATTGTAAATTCACGGTTAGATTACCTTTGGGAGAACTTCACATCAATTACAGGAACGGCCGAACTTGGTATAGTGATGTCAAAAGATCGATGCCTAGTGAGGAAAAATGAGGTCTTGTAGCAACACTGATTTTAATCTGTCAACTGAGACCTATTTATTTAGTATCACAAACGAAGTTGTGGTTTGTACATTTACAGCTAAAATGATGTAGGCTTGGTGTTCCACGCATGTGACATCATGACATTTAATACACATCCTCAGACAACTTTTAATGCAAAAGAGACAATTACATTATGTGTCGTGCACAGTGGGGATGTAGAAGTAGTCAAGTTGAAATGTTAACCAACCATTTTAAATCAGCCAACCATTTTAAGTCAGTCAACCATTTTAAATCAGCCAACCATTTTCAATCAGCCAACCATTGACATTGTCCTATATAATAACGTCTTATAAAGCACCATAGAACATTTGTATTTATTCATTATAGATTTAACATTTGAAGTTTTTACATTCAAGGATACAATATAAAAATACATAAAGCTGGTTATTGTTAAAGCATAGACCCTATAGGGTCTATGGTTAAAGTTACATAGACTGTTTTAATTTAATATTGATAGTACGTGTATTGGTATATCTCTTTGCTTTCTGTCAACATTATTTTAAATATATATTGCACAGTTGTATTTATAACATTATGTATATTCACCATGGAAGCACTAAGATTCATACATAAGTTCTCTTCTTTCACTTTTGATGTAGAAGCAGCTAGACATGTTTCGAACAAATCACTTGTCCTTCTTCAGTGTCTATTGGATGTGACAGATGGCATAATGATCAAAAGTTTATCGGAGGTGTGAACAAACAAGTTAGCTTCAATATATGTAGATTAGGTGTGGAAGTACTTATCACGGAAGGTGGACAGTTAGATATACTTAGAACTACAGACAAGTAAGTACTCAAGTTATCTGTGTTAGAACTGAGAAGTACTTTCACACCTGAATTTACATATATTGTAGACGCTTTTCACACCCCCAGTTTACTCAACGCCTTCACCAAATTTGGTCAGAATCTGTCAGATCATATGGAAGTATGTGGGTGATACTAGTATTTCCATGGTCAGATTCCATGTTATGTAGACACTGAAGAAGAACAAGTTATTGGTTCGAAACATGTCTGGTTCTCCATCAAAAGTGGAAAAGGAGAACTTGTCTATGAATTAATACTTACACATAAAACTCATTAACATTATGTCAGTGAAGTCTTTCGACAGTCTTTAAGATGCGTAGAAAAGGAGTATAATCGTAAAATGAACGTCTCGACTTTCGTATAAATAAGAACTAAACTAAACCAAATATTCTCAAGACAAATTGAAAAAAAGAAGTCACATTTACAATGTTAAATGTCCTTTGAATAGTACCAGAGAATCAGCAATGGCCATTAAATGGCACGTTTTCGTTTATTCCAACGTATTATAACAGAATCCCGCGTGATTGCAAGTTTGATATGTACTTGGGTGTTTGCACGAGTACTTGTGATACATGTTGTTCTCCAAGTCTGTGGTCGTACTTGATCATGAACGTAAAGAGTGAAAAAATAATTAAAAAAAAAAAAGAAAAAAAAAAGAGTGAAAATATAACAGAAAACGCCGCAACTGGCATTCGGGCAGCATAGAATTATGTTATTTTTACATAATTATGTTTAGCAAAATTCCGTAACGATTATGCGACTTCTTGTACAAGGAATCATGTTATCGCACAATCGTTTGAATGTCATTTGCATACAAGTAGGCAATAAAGTTTTCGGTATTGTACTGTGCAGTGCAAATGCCACTATTGAGTATGAGGGCGCACCGGTACGTGCAAGTAATCACTGGTGCATATGCAATCATGGATACTATATATAAATGTATATGACTTACTACAAGAACAGGCACAGATAATTAGTAATTGATACTAAGTATCACTCATAACTCAGTTCATAGGAACATCATGCTACATTAGAGTGGTTAAAAACTGACTAGAATCATCCTTCATGAATTTGTAGTAGTAGTTGTTTCCAATGGTGTAGTAGTTCCTTCGTCAGTAGTTGTTTCCAATCATGGTATACTAGCTAGTTCCTCCGACAGTAGTTGTTTCCACCGGTGTAGTAGTTCCTCCGCCAGTTGTTGTTTCCACCGATGTAGTTGTTTCCTCGTCAGTAGTTGTTTCCGTCGGTGTAGTAGTTCCCTCGTCAGTAGTTGTTTCCACCGGTGTAGTAGTTCCTTCGTCAGTAGTTGTTTCCACCGGTGTAGTAGTTCCCTCGTCAGTAGTTGTTTCCACCGGTGTAGTAGTTCCCTCGTCAGTAGTTGTTTCCGTCGGTGTAGTAGTTCCCTCGTCAGTAGTTGTTTCCGTCGGTGTAGTAGTTCCCTCGTCAGTAGTTGTTTCCACCGGTGTAGTAGTTCCCTCGTCAGTAGTTGTTTCCACCGGTGTAGTAGTTCCCTCGTCAGTAGTTGTTTCCACCGGTGTAGTAGTTCCCTCGTCAGTAGTTGTTTCCACCGGTGTAGTAGTTCCTTCGTCAGTAGTTGTTTCCAACGTTGAAGTAGTTCCTTCGTCTGTAGTTGTTTCCGTCGGTGTAGTAGTTCCCTCGTCAGTAGTTGTTTCCACCGGTGTAGTAGTTCCCTCGTCAGTAGTTGTTTCCGTCGGTGTAGTAGTTCCCTCGTCAGTAGTTGTTTCCACCGGTGTAGTAGTTCCCTCGTCAGTAGTTGTTTCCGTCGGTGTAGTAGTTCCCTCGTCAGTAGTTGTTTCCGTCGGTGTAGTAGTTCCCTCGTCAGTAGTTGTTTCCACCGGTGTAGTAGTTCCCTCGTCAGTAGTTGTTTCCGTCGGTGTAGTAGTTCCCTCGTCAGTAGTTGTTTCCACCGGTGTAGTAGTTCCCTCGTCAGTAGTTGTTTCCGTCGGTGTAGTAGTTCCCTCGTCAGTAGTTGTTTCCACCGGTGTAGTAGTTCCCTCGTCAGTAGTTGTTTCCGTCGGTGTAGTAGTTCCTTCGTCAGTAGTTGTTTCCGTCGGTGTAGTAGTTCCCTCGTCAGTAGTTGTTTCCGTCGGTGTAGTAGTTCCCTCGTCTGTAGTTGTTTCCACCGGTGTAGTAGTTCCTTCGTCAGTAGTTGTTTCCAACGTTGAAGTAGTTCCTTCGTCTGTAGTTGTTTCCGTCGGTGTAGTAGTTCCCTCGTCAGTAGTTGTTTCCGTCGGTGTAGTAGTTCCCTCGTCAGTAGTTGTTTCCGTCGGTGTAGTAGTTCCTTCGTCAGTAGTTGTTTCCGTCGGTGTAGTAGTTCCTTCGTCTGTAGTTGTTTCCGTCGGTGTAGTAGTTCCCTCGTCAGTAGTTGTTTCCGTCGGTGTAGTAGTTCCTTCGTCTGTAGTTGTTTCCGTCGGTGTAGTAGTTCCCTCGTCAGTAGTTGTTTCCGTCGGTGTAGTAGTTCCTTCGTCTGTAGTTGTTTCCGTCGGTGTAGTAGTTCCCTCGTCAGTAGTTGTTTCCGTCGGTGTAGTAGTTCCCTCGTCTGTAGTTGTTTCCGTCGGTGTAGTAGTTCCCTCGTCAGTAGTTGTTTCCGTCGGTGTAGTAGTTCCTTCGTCAGTAGTTGTTTCCGTCGGTGTAGTAGTTCCTTCGTCTGTAGTTGTTTCCGTCGGTGTAGTAGTTCCCTCGTCAGTAGTTGTTTCCGTCGGTGTATTAGTTCCCTCGTCAGTAGTTGTTTCCGTCGGTGTAGTAGTTCCCTCGTCAGTAGTTGTTTCCGTCGGTGTAGTAGTTCCTTCGTCAGTAGTTGTTTCCGTCGGTGTAGTAGTTCCCTCGTCTGTAGTTGTTTCCGTCGGTGTAGTAGTTCCCTCGTCAGTAGTTGTTTCCGTCGGTGTAGTAGTTCCCTCGTCAGTAGTTGTTTCCGTCGGTGTAGTAGTTCCCTCGTCAGTAGTTGTTTCCGTCGGTGTAGTAGTTCCTTCGTCTGTAGTTGTTTCCGTCGGTGTAGTAGTTCCCTCGTCAGTAGTTGTTTCCGTCGGTGTAGTAGTTCCTTCGTCAGTAGTTGTTTCCGTCGGTGTAGTAGTTCCTTCGTCAGTAGTTGTTTCCACCGGTGTAGTAGTTCCTTCGTCAGTAGTTGTTTCCACCGGTGTAGTAGTTCCTTCGTCAGTAGTTGTTTCCACCGGTGTAGTAGTTCCTTCGTCTGTAGTTGTTTCCACCGGTGTAGTAGTTCCTTCGTCAGTAGTTGTTTCCACCGGTGTAGTAGTTCCTTCGTCAGTAGTTGTTTCCACCGGTGTAGTAGTTCCTTCGTCTGTAGTTGTTTCCAACGTTGTAGTTGTTCCCTCGTCAGTAGTTGTTTCCACCGGTGTAGTAGTTCCTTCGTCAGTAGTTGTTTCCGTCGGTGTAGTAGTTCCCTCGTCAGTAGTTGTTTCCACCGGTGTAGTAGTTCCCTCGTCAGTAGTTGTTTCCACCGGTGTAGTTGTTCCTTCGTCGGTAGTTGTTTCTAACGTTGTAGTAGTTCCTTCGTCAGTAGTTGTTTCCACCGGTGTAGTAGTTCCTTCGTCAGTAGTTGTTTCCGTCGGTGTAGTAGTTCCTTCGTCAGTAGTTGTTTCCACCGGTGTAGTAGTTCCTTCGTCAGTAGTTGTTTCCGTCGGTGTAGTAGTTCCCTCGTCAGTAGTTGTTTCCGTCGGTGTAGTAGTTCCCTCGTCAGTAGTTGTTTCCACCGGTGTAGTAGTTCCCTCGTCAGTAGTTGTTTCCACCGGTGTAGTAGTTCCTTCGTCTGTAGTTGTTTCCAACGTTGAAGTAGTTCCTTCGTCAGTAGTTGTTTCCACCGGTGTAGTAGTTCCTTCGTCAGTAGTTGTTTCCGTCGGTGTAGTAGTTCCCTCGTCAGTAGTTGTTTCCACCGGTGTAGTAGTTCCTTCGTCAGTAGTTGTTTCCACCGGTGTAGTAGTTCCTTCGTCAGTAGTTGTTTCCACCGGTGTAGTAGTTCCTTCGTCAGTAGTTGTTTCCACCTGTGTAGTAGTTCCCTCGTCTGTAGTTGTTTCTAACGGTGTAGTAGTTCCCTCGTCAGTAGTTGTTTCCGTCGGTGTAGTAGTTCCCTCGTCAGTAGTTGTTTCCACCGGTGTAGTAGTTCCTTCGTCAGTAGTTGTTTCCACCGGTGTAGTAGTTCCTTCGTCAGTAGTTGTTTCTAACGGTGTAGTAGTTCCCTCGTCAGTAGTTGTTTCCACCTGTGTAGTAGTTCCCTCGTCTGTAGTTGTTTCTAACGGTGTAGTAGTTCCCTCGTCAGTAGTTGTTTCCGTCGGTGTAGTAGTTCCCTCGTCAGTAGTTGTTTCCACCGGTGTAGTAGTTCCCTCGTCAGTAGTTGTTTCCACCGGTGTAGTAGTTCCCTCGTCAGTAGTTGTTTCCACCGGTGTAGTAGTTCCCTCGTCAGTAGTTGTTTCCGTCGGTGTAGTAGTTCCCTCGTCAGTAGTTGTTTCCACCGGTGTAGTAGTTCCCTCGTCAGTAGTTGTTTCCACCGGTGTAGTAGTTCCCTCGTCAGTAGTTGTTTCCACCGGTGTAGTTGTTCCTCCGTCAGTAGTTGTTTCCAACGGTGTAGTAGTTCCTCCGTTAGTACTTGTTCCCAATGTTCCAGTTGTTCCAGTAGTTGTTTCCAAAGGTGTAGTAGTTCCTTCGTCAGTAGTTGTTTCGAATGTTGCAGTTGTTCCTTCGTCAGCTTTTGTTGTTTTCGAAATTGTAGTTTTTCCGTCATCAGTTGTTTCCGATGGTGAAGATGTTGAGGGATCTGGTGCTAAAGTGGTTGGCAACTGTGTTGCTGTAATTTGAGATAAAGTTAATTGTTAATATACCGAGAACATGCCATCTGCAAGGCCTAGGATCTATGCAAGGTGACAAATACCTTTGACATTGTGAAATATTTTATTATACTGCATACCCCAGATGTCCTCTTTGGAGAATACCAACGTTTCTGTAGACGCAAACTGTACGACATAATAAAGATATTCCTGGTACTGATTGAAACAGGAAGAGGCAACACATAGCTACACTAAGCATCAACTATTGTGTCCACGAGTCATCGCACACATTTTGAATGCATGTCAAATTGATTATAAAGCTCCAGTTTCAGAACGTCCAAACTTTTTATGTGTGCGTGCGTGCGTGCGTGCATGCGTGCGTGCGTGCGTGCGTGCGTGCGTGTGTATTGTTCCTTTCCGAAGGCGGTATTGTATATCATTGACAAGAATATTCAAACCCCAGTTTTCATAATAGAAAGTTTTAAAATAGTTGTAGCCTATCTACGCAAGTTGAGTGTGCAGTTTTGATTAGACGAGATATCAAGTTCAACGAGACTTCCCACGAGGTTTTTAGGAAGTGTTAACTACCACGGGGACTGGAGGATTTCATGAGTTTTCCCAAAGAAAATGTGGGTTCTAACAAATTTTTATTTTCAATGGGAAGGGAGGACATAAAAAAAACCACGCTACTATTAATTGTACTAAAATTGTAATTGCCGAGTAGATGCTGTGGCCAATCCATGGTCACATATTTGATCTGGCTAACACTTTCATCATCACATATGGAAATCAATATGTAATGGAAACATTTTATGGCTCAAAGGCCAATGTGTTCCCAGGATGAAATTATAGAATGGACAAAAAAATAGTAGTTCTATCACTTCTACAACGTTAACGGCAACAGCTATGTTTGATAGAAGTTGTAAATATACTGTCATTGAAGCTAGCTAGTGGGCAGCAAAAAGTAATATCACCACTGACAATAACTGACAGTGATATCATGATAAGAATTACTGTATCATGAATTAATATTTCGACATTGACTATTTCTGATAACGAAAATGATTTTCAATTTCCAACTTACGTAGTTGTTGTTATAACTGCCTGATGTCTTGTCGGGAGGGGGTAATGAAAAAACACTAGAAATTGCAAGGTGGGCTAATCGCTTTATTCATGAGTCAGTAGAAGAAACAGCACTTTAAAGGAGAGCCCCACCCCCACCCATCCAATTACAAATGACCACAATATACCCCGGTAATACAAACAAGTAGCACACGGCCATTCATGTCAAAGTATCCGCAGACTACTTTGTATTTATAGTAGAAGCATGCACACTACTAGCAGCAATGGACAGAAATCACAGTCAGAATTCGGGTTGTTCTTGTTCTTTCTGCTTGTTCAATTTTACTATCAAACAGATGGAAGGAAGATATTTGATGCATATTTAATTTCTGTCAGCTTGTTCGGGTTGTGTATTTTCTTTCTGTCAGGTTGTTCGGGTTGATTTTCCGAACAGGAAGAAGGAAAATGCGACCAAATTCGTTGTGAATTAGATCGAGTAGAGACACAGCCAGTAGTGACAAGCCTTTCCTTCTGCTGTCTGCTTGTTCGGATTGAAACATTTCCATACTGAGAGGTCCGTCTCCGCTAGCTATCTTTGTTGTATCTAAACTTGTAGTCAGTCTTACTAAACTTTATATCTCATCTCACTGAAACTGCATGCTTAGTCTGTTACGGGTTTCCTAATTGACATTTCGATTCAATATATTGCAATGATTATATGATTGTTGTTTGTCATGACTCGTAATAAAATGATTACTTACTTTCTTCCATCTTAATACTCTCAGGGTCAACTGAGATGTCATAACCGGTTGGATTGTCTTCGAAAGCATCTACAAGTGCATCTGCTACAGTATCATTGGTCAAGGTTGAATCTTCCCGATACTTGAACGCCACCGAAAAATAGCAGATCACACTTCCTTCACTGATAAAGAAATATTTGCACACACAAAATTCGTCAAGAGAAAATTGAAAGAAACTCGCGAAAATATTTCACTATAAATGAAATGTTGGAAAGAAATTGACATGTGTGGCAATTGAGCCCATGACTCTGAATAGGTCAGATCTCTCACCAACCGAGCTAAAGCGTCAACTGCATTTCGTGTATTCATCCTGGTGTGTACCCCTCTTTATTGTGGCAGGTGACAAAGACCAAGTTGAAATAAAGATCTTAACAGTAGAAGTTGGGTTTTGTTTAATTTACTTACAAACCTGAGACTTAAACATCCACAGGGTCCCTGTCTATGAGTCACAGATTACTAAACCAATGTGTATCATACAATGATACATGCAAAGGATATTAAGGTGGGATAAATTGAAAGAAACTCACCCCAATATTTGGAATGGGATTGAATTGAGGGAAGAAAATAAAAAGTTGCACGTTAAGGAGTATGTATGTATGTATGTATGTATGTATGTATGTATGTATGTATGTATGTATGTATGTATGTATGTATGTATGTATGTATGTGTGTGTATGTATGTAATGTATGTACGTACGTGTGTGTTTATGTGCGTGTGCGTGCGAGTGTGCGTCCATGGGGAAGCGTGGGACACGTAGTGCCACGTACGTATGTATAAATTGTGTGTATATATATATATATATATATATATATATATATATATATATATATATATATATATATATATATATATATATATATATATATATATATATATATATACGAATGTCATGCTTGAAAGACAAGAAACATTACCTGAATCTAATGACCTCTGATTCAATGTAATCTTTATGATCTTTGTATATCTTGTCCAACTGTTTAAAGACAGAAAATAAAAATGTAATGACACTTTGATTAATGTTGAGAATTGACGTGAATAAGTACTACCATGCAGTGTTTAGCTAGTTCATACATACAGTATATCGAGTTTTACTGCAACGATGATATAATTACATGTCAAAGTTTTTATTGCGGCAATGAATTGGCACACCTCAACATGTACCCGTGCTTTGTTCACATATATTTTGTAAGCGATGCGATACTATATAATTTTTAACTCGAAATTACCTATATTAGATAACTTGAGTATATGAAAATATCAACAACATACATGTGTCAGAAATCGTTCTTTACTACTACTTATTTTGAAGACGTCACTACATGAGTTGTTGATTTTATCCGTAAGAGGTTTGAATTCTAGCTTTTTAGTTCTGTGCATGACATGTTATTTCCAAACCGTTACTCTAATCACATAATAATCCAATATAAAACTGTGATGAAGGGATATGTTTTATAGCAATATTACAACAAAGACATTGGCAACGATGGATAAACAAGGGCGCGACATTAGCAATTGTAATATTCAGGAGTGTTGGTCGTTTGAGGCGCTCTAATTTTGGATGCGAACGAAAACATTCCTTAGTATGTCTATGCCGTTGTATAATGTAACCAGCTCGACTCACCCACGGTTGACCCGATGTATCACGTCAAGAATAAGTCATTAAGCCTAAAAACTAATCGAACTAATATTATCCCAACAACTACTTACCGTTTTAATGACGTCTTTTTCTAAATCTTTATAATCCTTTGAATCACTATCGCTTAGTTCATCAGTCCAGTTATGGCTTGTTATTTTCATTTGACCCGCGAATGTTTGTTGAATATCTGAAAAAGAAGGAGTAAATGATTTATCAAACAATAAACACATTAATATCATTGTTCATGATGTATTGTTTGATAGTTGTCAGAATATATCACAACATATGATTAATTTGTATTGTTTTTTTTTAAATAAATCATGTCAGCATTGCACAATATTTCCTTGTGCAGATAAAGGGGTATGTAAACTTACCAAGTCACTATTTAAAACTCACACAATTAGTAACAGGCAAGTCAAAAGTAGATTTATATGGATACGTTCTCATTAGTTGTACGTTCCCTTTCGTATTTCCTTGTATAACAACTAAACGTAACAACAGCTAACCCATCAGTTATATTGCATGTATGTATTATTCTTATTTATATTGTAGTTGAGTTTATATCAGGAATTATGGATGAGCTCCCATAAACTTCAGACCAAGGCGTTTAACGCGAATTGTTTCTGGTAAATATAAAAAACAAACAAATGAACCATGTCTTGGCTTGAACTTGAATAATTGTTGCATCCATGCAATAATCATCGTGATGTGAAATTTGCTATTCTTGACCTCATAGTTGCAATTTTACTCACCTGAACCAGTATCTGTCGCTGACAATATAAAAAATAAACAAGAATTCAGTGAAATGGAACATAAATATTAATTTAAATTATAAATGATATCTTGTTTTGGGGTCACTTTATTTCGGAAATGTTTCTGACGCTACAATTATCCACAAAGAACATAATTAATTATTGAATGTGTTATCAAATTTGATATCACTTTGTTACAGACCAAAAATAAGGTCTGGTTTGCGAGAATGGTTACAGGTGGGTTTGAACTCCTAAAGTTGTCTCACTGTGTGGTATTCAAATACATGTCGTCTTTACACTGCCCTTTGTGTGTGGAGAGGAATATGAAACTATCACGAGTGGTGTACCCTGTAGATACAATGTACATCAAATTTTCATATCCTTGACGTGCTTGAAATCCGGTTGTTTGTGATGTGCATCACATACTACATATAATTGTAAAAACACATTGGAATTACTTACTTAATAAAACTATTGGAATGGTGATAACAAGAAACAGCGCAATAACAGATGCAGTGACAATCCAAATAATAGACAACCGTTTAGACGTTTTATTATGCTTCTCTAAGTCTCTTTCTAGTTTCCAGTCATTCAATTCAGTCACAGATGTCCATCGTGTTCCATCATAAACAAGAGGTTTTCTCTTCTCCCCGGTACCATTTTCCCTTGGCTCGTCACCGGTGTCGTCTTCGATGCCAAGTTCAATGGTAGCTTCATCAACATCATATGCTGGGTTATTGTATGACATCGTTGTCGTTTCAACTCTCTCTGCTCTCCCATTTTGAGCTGCCTTTAAAGACACCAACAAATAATAAAGTCAGAAATGGAAATGAAAACTCGACATATTCAACGAGGTTATGTAAACGTTTATTTGTACGTTGTCACGCAAACCGAGTTTTGCTTAATAAGTACAGGATAGGGGAGGGACCACAAACACTCAGACTGGAGAAATAAGAAAGAACGAACACACACAGATGTCACAGGTTTAACTTAAACTGGTCTAATTTTCTCTCTAAAGAAAGAAATACAACACTTCGTATAGCAAAATTGCTTGTACGAAAAAATATGTTTAAATCTATAAACTTAGAGTACACTAAAAATTACTGATGGCTGGTTATGGCAAATAAAACCACGCACAATGTTCGATGTAAAGTCTCGGATGCAACGCTCAGTTCCCAAGCAACAACAGAGTTCAGAACTTTCCCATACAGGAATCCAACAGCATATTACAGCAACGTTGTAGGTTTATCACAGATCAAACTCTGAAGTGTAGACGTAGCTCCCAGAACTGTCAAACATTGTCCCTTTTATACTAGTGTCAAAATATATCGGTTGCCACACCCGATTGGATGATCATAATTGCCACCAGGTGACCTTCATGGTATATGCAAATTCAACCGAGCTGTTACCCCCTTTCCAGTCATTTGTCGAAACACATTATGCTAATTTACTACCTAACTGGTACCATATGCGAGCAAACATGCTTGTGCTTTCCATATCTTGTCAACAATCTATTAATGTCTATGTAAAAATGTGTACGTGATATAGACACATTCGTAACATTTTTTTTTATAGAAAACATGTATTGCTTTCTGTAGGACCGACCTGTTCCATATAAAGTGTAGCGACATTCTGGAATAAAATTGAAAATTTGAATTTGATTTCCTACTATTTCGGTGCATTGTATCATAGACTGTCGAGACAGTCGTCCTGACTTTTTTGTAACATATATTTGAATGCCACTTTCAATTTGTTGATGAAGTAGAAATAAAACTTGGTAGTTCTTAGACCTTGTAAGTCATTACGCTGAGTTCTATTACACGGTGTACACGGGTAGATTGAATTTTGATCATATTATATTATTATGATTATGTATTTATTTTATCATTACCCCCAACTTTGGTGTGTGTGTGCGTGTGCGTGCGTGTGTGTGTGTGTGTGTGTGTGTGTGTGTGTGTGTGTGTGTGCGTGTGCGTGCGTGCGTGCGTGCGTGCGTGCATGCGTGCGTGCGTGTGTGCCTGCTTGCCCGCCTGCCTGTCTGCGTGCGTGTTCTGTAAGAATTGATATTTCATCTAATTCTGGAGATATAGAGTTAAACTTTATTGTAAGAGAGCAATATTATTTTTCCGGTCAGCCAAGGAAAATACGAGTGACCCACGGAGCCTTGTCATTACGAGTCGCCAAACAAAACTCTTCGGTCACGAGTATTTTCCAGCTGATTTAAGAAAAAATATTGGAGAATAAATTAATTTTATCTCCTGAAGCCTAATTCACGACACCTCGGGGATAATAATGGCAATTTTGGAATGGAACGTTTTAACTCATTTTCCGAGCACTACAGAATCAATGACGTAGACGCGAGTTGTCGTGACGTAGAATGACCGGAGTAAAAAAAATAACAATATTTTTGTTCAAATGCATTTAACTTAGCTTGCGTGTGGTGTAACTACATAATTTTACCAAATATTTTTCCCCGTTCAACCAAGGAAATACGAGTGACCTAGTGCCTGCCACTACATGAGTAGTGACAAAACCCTTAGGTCAAGATCATTTATGGTTGAATGAATAGAAAATATAGGTGAATATTTACATTATACCCCCTCAAGCACAACTGCTTGTAACTGGACAAAGTTGATCGTTTTACAGTGATTGCCCATCACTTGTTACTAAGCAACCATAGTAACCCGACGTTGTATGTTAACTATTACAAATTCTGCTGGGATGACATTGGTTGTAACCGAACAAAATTAATCATTGTATATTATTGGCATTTGGGTAAAGCCACTGATCACGACACTACGTTCACATACCAACAACTCCACTCTTGTTTTATTGACAATTAGCAGATGTGAGCAGCCGTGACTCCAAATAGTCGCCATCACATAATTTACAGCTTACAATGTGCTTGTTTCCTCGTAGACTCTAGTCTATGTATATAAATCCATTATTTACTTATAGTACCAAGCCTATGTATGCAAATTCCTTATGCGAAGAATCAATCGGGTAATTATTTTATCATCTCGTCAAACTTCAAAGCATTGCTGCGAAGCTAGTATAGAAATTCGTTTAATTACGGACTATTAAAGTTGTTGGCACTATACGCAAGTCAACCAGCTCTGATTGTATGGTCGACAAACCTGCATTTTAATCCTTGTCGCTGACAGAGTTATAAAACGAATCACTCAGCATATTTTCTGACGAGGCTAAACTAGGACAATTGTATTGGCTGAGACGACTCTGCCAATATCATCCAAATACTCCTGAAGTTAGGACAATAATCTATGTTTGACATCTCTCGTACACTTAAGCTTATATATGTAAGTATGGTGGTGACAGTAGTTTGACTTTAGATAACCCCGATAACAACGGCATGACGATGAAACAACAAACACTAGTTCGATCTCAATCTTTTCTGTTAAACATAATTTTGATAATCAACGGACCACAGTGTTGTTCTAGCCAGTTCTACGGGTTAGGTAAGTATATAGGCTCATTTAGACAAAACTATTGAAATAGTCTCATGACAAAGTCGTATAAGAAAAGAACACATTTTAACCCTATATTCTCTATCTCTAGCACGGGTACTCGAATCAATCTGTATGTTTTTTAAAAACAATATGTTTAGTAAATAAGTCTTATTTACTATACATATTTTTTTTTTTAAAAACCATGCAGATTGATTCGAGTACCAGTGATCTCTAGTGATGTAGTTTTATGTTTTAATGCTCAGCCCAAATGAATAAAATACTGGACATTGCCTCCATGACACGCAAACCAATTAAAATTAAAATAAAATATGGCCAATAAATTATCCAGACTATAGCTACTTACTGACATTTGTTATTTAATAAGCCTTTGTGTGTATAGTGTGGTGTATTGTATTCGATCATGTGTGTCGTCGTACTCCAGAAGTAAAGCAAACAGAACACGCCTTTTTTGAAAAAAAAAATGAAAATATGTTACATCGACATTTATTAATTTTCACTTAAACTGTCAGTATTGAGTATTATAAAAGGACGGAGAATCGTATCATGTCAAATTTACGATAGAACATATTTTTCTTTGCCGCAATTTTGATGACAGTCAAACGTAGAAACCTCGCTCTTACGAAAAAAAGTTGATCATGTTGAGATCGCATCGATGGAACTGGTTCGAACTTTTTCAGGATGATGATTACTTTTCTTGAAGGTCAAGTTGTGAAATAAGTAATGAAAAGTGACTGTTCAACTAGCTTTCTCGTTCCTTTTGTTAAGGAGATATGATAAAGGGGTTTCTACACTCTCAGCTGATATATAAAGTTGGATTTAATTGTAATAAAAACATTTCAGAACTTTCATTTGTCAATGTAACATTTGTTCAACTAATAATCTTTTACAACAGCCGAGTAACTCTGTTGTTAAAAGAAACAATAACTATTTTATTGTACTTTGAAGTGCATTTCCATATTAACCTATCGCATTTAAACGACCACAATAGACAAATTCCAATCACGTGTTGACAAAAGTATTTGGACACTACAAACGTATATAGTAACGTGTACTTATCAGCAATTAGACATATTTTAGCGTACAGTATGTACACTCACAAACAACAGATAAAAATCATCACGTACACCAAACGTAACTCAGTTTTATGCAGGTTATGCTAGTAGACGTGTTGGTAACACGGTTGTGATTAAGTATATAGTAACCGATCAATAATGCTGGTATCAAAGTTTATAAGAAAAGAGGCAGCCATTCGACATACCTTGTCAATCACGATCAGAAATTGACACACAAGATAACAGGCGTACGTGTTCATACAGATTCATTCTCTAACAAGTATTAAAACGCCATGACATGTGTCCACATAGCCAGGGACAGAAAGTATGCTTCATGGTAAAGTTAGCAACACAAATACAGTGTGAAATGACAGTGTGAAACTCTACACCACGTTAAAAACAAAGTAACCGAGAAGCAAAGATCATCATGTTGCTAGCGCTGTAAACACAGTCTGTAAGCTTATTGACGGCATATTTTAAAGTCCAGGGTTTCAATCCCCGGTTCTCACATTATTGTTACCTTATCAGTGTAACCATAAGGATTAGATTACGATTATTTGCTCTGGATCAAGTTTTTCTATAGCACTGCCAGACACTTGTTTTTCACCCACCAAAGTTAGATTTTGCAGACCACCGTTAATATTACACTGCAAACAAGATACTACTTTGGACAGTAAATAAAATGTATACCATGATTACAATCAATTCTAAAAGTCACTTGACAACAATTACAGTAAAATGTTATTAAGCGTCAAGTATAGTGGTGACAACTGTTTAAAGCTACCAGGAAGTTTAAGAAGGAATGCATTTACTGTTGGGGGTTTTGCTACATTTACTGAGTGAACGGCTGTTGACGCAAGTGATACGCAGAAACAACGTCACCACAGTAAATATGTCAGTCAAATCTGACAACCGAAATGGATTTGGAGTTTATGGCTAGCTGAAAAATCGCGAAATCCTTAAATGTCCTCAGGAAAAGTAGAACTAAGCCAGGACATACAAGTTACTGGACAGTAAAAAAAACTAATTCAACCGTTAAAATATATTAGTACATGATAATTTATAGCATTACGATAACACATAGGCCTAGCAAATACCTCAAATTCCAATGAAACTGTGTTAAAAGTAAGCAGTTTGTATCCAGGAATGGGTAAGGAAGTGAATATTGTCTTCAAGTTGTCAATATTATAATTATGGAAACTTTGAATTTGGCAGTGTCCCCTAATGTGCATCGCGTGTACATTCTGAACAATGATTTACAGTGGCGGGAGTTGGAGTACAGTTCTAATTATAGACAAGAGTACAATGTGAATGTATCGAATTCCATTGTCTTCAAACTAAATTAATGATAAAAGTAGTGTGTTTGTTACTACTTGCTAAAAGGTGCAAAGTCAAAATAAATACAACATAATGGGCACGTTCGAATAAAGAATGGGTGTGATACGACTCCTTATAATTTAGTATTCGACAGATGCTACATTGCTAGACAAATAATCATAAAAGCTAAAACTGTAACTGTAGTACATGAACAAACAAGAAATAAAAATCTCTTTCCATGTTGAGGTACCATGTCAGTCTTAAAAATTTTTAGAAACATTCCACAGAACTCGGGAGAACTTCACTTAGGATGTAAGCCTGAAATGTTTTCATAAAACTATGATGTATCGTCAAATAATTTATGCCACCATATCAATCCTACAATATACTTACATTAGTAGGACTGTAATAAGAAGCCATAATGTCGCCTGGTTTGTTGTCGTCACGGGACTTCTATCTTCTCTGTGGTCAGTTTAAGTCCGAAGTGACTTTAAACAACCCTTCTTATTGCGCCACTCCTTCTAATAGTATGTGATTTGTGAAGTAATTTGCCCTCAATATTGCCACCGCCCTAACGTTGACCTTGTTGGCCGAATCAAACAGGTGTCATAGAAACTCGAAACACCATCCACCATTGAAATAAAGAGGACAGCTAAAACAATACATATATAAATATATGACCCCAGGGTCATTCAAAGTTTCGCAATACCTATTTCGTTATAAGTTCCCTCGCAAATGCTGGTTTGACAACGAAATAATTTTACAAACTCTAGTAACGAGGTCTTGAATTATACCAATAACCTAAAGGGAACTAATTCTAAGTACGTACAAATATTAGATTCACAGTAAACCGTTTGTAATGGTTTTGGCATGATGAACATACACGAATTCCGTACTATACATAGGAATGGTACGTATACTGATCGACGAAATCTACTTACAATAGACATTCCAAAGTTGTCTAGTCAGACGTCAGTAAATGCATGCTGGTCGTTAACTGTTTATTCCACTTCATGTATGTAATCTAACACTGTTAGTAGGTGAGTGGGTACTGTCTACGTAACATGTAGTAGCTAGAATGGTGGTGATTAGCTACCCTCTACTTGATAAGTAGAAACTAGAATGGCGATGATTAGGTACCCTCTACTTGATAAGTAGAAACTAGAATGGCGATGATTAGCTACCCTCTCCTTGCTACCCTCTCCTTGATAAGTAGAAACTAGAATGGCGATGATTAGCTACCCTCTCCTTGATAAGTAGAAACTAGAATGGCGATGATTAGCTACCCTCTCCTTGATAAGTAGAAACTAGAATGGCGATGATTAGCTACCCTCTCCTTGATAAGTAGAAACTAGAATGGCGATGATTAGCTACCCTCTCCTTGATAAGTAGAAACTAGAATGGCGATGATTAGCTACCCTCTCCTTGATAAGTAGAAACTAGAATGGCGATGATTAGCTACCCTCTCCTTGATAAGTAGAAACTAGAATGGCGATGATTAGCTACCCTCTCCTTGATAAGTAGAAACTAGAATGGCGATGATTAGCTACCCTCTCCTTGATAAGTAGAAACTAGAATGGCGATGATTAGCTACCCTCTCCTTGATAAGTAGAAACTAGAATGGCGATGATTAGCTACCCTCTCCTTGATAAGCAGAAACTAGAATGGCGATGATTAGCTACCCTCTCCTTGCTACCCTCTCCTTGATAAGTAGAAACTAGAATGGCGATGATTAGCTACCCTCTCCTTGATAAGTAGAAACTAGAATGGCGATGATTAGCTACCCTCTCCTTGATAAGTAGAAACTAGAATGGCGATGATTAGCTACCCTCTCCTTGATAAGTAGAAACTAGAATGGCGATGATTAGCTACCCTCTCCTTGATAAGTAGAAACTAGAATGGCGATGATTAGCTACCCTCTCCTTGATAAGTAGAAACTAGAATGGCGATGATTAGCTACCCTCTCCTTGATAAGTAGAAACTAGAATGGCGATGATTAGCTACCCTCTCCTTGATAAGTAGAAACTAGAATGGCGATGATTAGCTACCCTCTACTTGATAAGTAGAAGTAATTAGAATGGTGCACGGTGATTGGGTACCCTCTACTTGATAAGTCGGGGTTTGAATGGCGGTGATTGGATACCTTGTATTTGATAAGTATGAGTTAGAATGGTAGTGACTTGATACCCTCATCTTGATAAGTAGTAGTTACAATGGCGACAATTAGGTACCTCTACTTGATAAGTAGGAGTTACATTGGCGATAATTGGATACCCTCTACTTGATAACGGATGGCTTGTGTATTAATTATATTACACAATAAGTGTGTATTGTCAAAGACATATCAGAAACAGATATATTGCCCACACTTTGTCAACATTACATGACTGTAAGAAAAGTGAAAATTGAAGAGAACAATTCACAATATATTAATGTCAGCAATTTGATATTTTATTCCATACTGAATTTTGGAAAAAAAGTAACTTGAAAAAATGACAATTCATATCAAAAGACATGGAGTACATTCTGAGGTAATAAAAGTTATGAAAAATACTAATACTAGCACAAACGGTATAAATATTTGAGCAATACCTATTAAAGCCCCACGTTACCCCCCCCCCACCCCCTCACCCCGAGATTTTGGCCTCTGACTCCACGCGAGTACATACGGAGTCAAGTGTTCAAACCCTGTAGTAAACATCATATTCCAAGGAGTGGTTTATTGCTATTATAGTTTAGCAGTATATTTAAAAATGTTAGAAATTTGGAAAATTGGGGAAACAATCTATAATCTGGATGATAAAATAGACGCAGCGATTGGTTCCGAAATCTGAATATCAGTTGAATTTGTTAATCTGGCTAGTATGCCTTCAAGTTTGTACGATGTGGCTTCAACGACCTTATCAGTAAAGTTACTAATCCCAAAGTTCCCAGTGTATAGAGGTTAGTTCATGGCTAGCTCATTCCAATGATCTTCAATAATTTTATATCTCTTATTTTCAGAGAAGTCACTATATTTGGAAAGTGGTGAAAATGACTTTTCATAACTCACTGGATATCAACTAATTAAAATCTGCTAGGACAAAATCAGCCTCATCATTATTCCTGGCCTCTATAAGACAGTAATATCATGTAAACACAGGATAATCTGCGTCAGATTCATTAGAAATCTCATTCCGGAGCCAATTTTGACAAATTACAGTTGTTCAGGAGTCATTTTACGGCACCAATATAACAAATAACGCATCTTCATGTTTATCAAAATGACCTCCCGCAAGTGCGGTGTGTTTTTTAAAAGTTTCACCCCCTCACACCGTATAGTAAAACCAAAACCGTATAGTAAAACCAAAACCGCTCCCTCCTCGCCCGTCAGTTAAAAATGACCGGCCCTTAATGATACATATAGGTGTTGTGTCGTTGACGCAATATTGATTACAGTCATTATTAATTCTAAATATTCCTGATCATGAAGTATTATATGTACAATAGAAGTGTCTGTTAGTAGCATATATATGGTTTGGAATTTTACATATCAGAAAATTATGACGTGTAAAACAATAACACCTTTTTTTCTTCAAAATTCAAAAGAGAAACGAAATACAATGTAGAAAACGTTCGTGTTTTTGTTTTTATAAACAGTAATGTGCTGCAATAAAAAAAAATACATTACCGAGTTTTATCATATTAAGTAGTAGTTCCAAACTCAGAGCGTAAATGACTCACAGCGTAAATGTTTGCCTTGTATATTTTCACTAAATACTTAGGCTACTATACGGGACATGTACAATGAATTACATTTGTTAAATGACCGCAGGGGGGCGATATATACTACCGGGGTAGAGGTTTATGGCATCTTGATATTATTAGAGTGTGTCTGGTTATCACCAGTTATCTACAAATATATATGATATTGTATACTTTACTATAATACTACATTGGATAAATAGCTCATCGTTAAAAGAAAGAAGATAACGTTGTCATTGTCCCAACATGTTAATCAAGTATAAACGTCAGCAAAACATTCTTCAGGGGATTTGTTGTTCCACTTATTCGATTCTCCCCCCCCCCCCCCCGCCTCGGTTTCTTCCTCAGCAGTAAAGCTTTACTTTGTAACGTAGATATGTCTCTTACAGGTACTTACAGGCCTCCTCCGAGACAGTAGTTATATATTCCTAAGCAGTACGTTGTCATCTACGGTATCGTTTCTTCAGTAGTCGACGTCATTTCCGATGTCGCAGATGTTTCTTCCATAGAAGTCATTTCCGATGTTGCAGATGTTTCTTCCACAGTTGTCATTTCCGATGTTGCAGATGTTTCTTCCATAGTTGTCATTTCCGATGTTGCAGTTGTTTCTTCCACAGTAGTCATTTCCGATGTTGCAGTTGTTTCTTCCACAGTAGTCATTTCCGATGTTGCAGTTGTTTCTTCCACAGTAGTCATTTCCGATGTTGCTGTTGTTTCTTCCATAGTAGTTGCCATTTCTGATGTCGCAGTTGTTTCTTCCACAGTTGTCATTTCCGACGTTGCAGTTGTTGTCACTTTTGGTGAAACAGTTGTAGTTGATTCTTGAACAGTAGTTGTCATTTCTGGTGTTGTAGTTGTTTCTTGAACTGTTACAGTAGTTATCATTCCCAGTGTCGTAGTTATTTCTTCAACAGTAGTTGTAATTTCTGGCGTTGCAGTTGTTTCTTGAACAGTAGTTGTAATTTCTGGTGCTGTAGTTGTTTCTTGAGCAATAGTTGTTATTTCTGGTGTCGCAGGTGTTTCACCCCCAGCAGTTGTCGTTTGCGCTGTTATAGTTGTTTCTTCCAAGGTAGTTGTCATTTCCGGTGTTGCAGCCGCTTCCGTTGATAACGTAGTTGGCTCTCCAGGTTCAGGAGATGTTAATTCTGCGGTCGTTGTAACGGGTGTTTCTGTGGTTGTAACGGGTGTTTCTGTGGTTGTTAGATCTATGACTGTAAAGTAACATCAATTTTTTAGTATATTATTTGTATCTATACATTACAAAATTGAAATGGTTACACTGTTACACAGTAATTGTTTTATGCAGAATAACAATATAAAACATTATTTTAACTTCCACTACGTTAAGTCGCCTTAAAGGTACGACTGGAGGTGCTTGGTACCCTATTTTGCATATGACTGACTCACTATATGTTTGGAGGTGGAGAACTTGTGATGACTCACTGGCAAGTAAACACCAAAATATAAACATTCCCTATCTGGGTTGTTCACATGCAAATGTCGCATATTTGAATAATCCTGAGTGACACACAATCTGAACAGCTGTTTGCAGGGGAATTTGTCTCATTTTGAAAGGTGTTTTTTTCATTCTATGAAACAAACAGATTGATTTTCAACTAATTTGTGTATCAAGTTACCATCCTACGACATTCACAAACAATTTGTACATGATACATGACCTGTGTGTTTCTCGGAGCACAGAAAAAAATGCTGAAAAACAAGACCCAGAAGCTTGTGCTCTGTACAGCAGTTTGAATTTCCCGCATTTGCATAGATTAGCCATAATCCTCTTTATATAGGGCAGTTCTGTGTTTAAGTATCACACATGTTCTATCATTGATGAGGCATCCTATCGCATGAAGGCAGATTTTACAGTCAAATACTAATATGTACTACAAGCACAGTTTGTATTAAGTTTTCCAGGCGTTACCTTATACACACGCTATGGTTCGATACACAAAATGTATGGATGTGAACGTGTGTGCGTATATGAGTGTCATTATAATTACGTTGCCTCTTTACCGTTGGATATGTTATGTGTCGTTTTTATTTTAGATAGGGAAAGTTTTAATGACAATGAAACAATATTTAGTAAACGTGTATATAGAGAATGAAATGGATGTGTGTAACCTGCATAATTAGCATTATGAATCACACTTTATTCTCAGTATCATCATTATACATATTACATTTACAAAATACTGGTTCTAATGAAAACAATACTGGTACACATTATTTGACGAAACTTCTGCATAATGTCTAGGCTAATTTGCATACTGAGTGAAAACATTTACATTGTTCCTTATATTGTAGAAGCATCATAGCGGTGTGCAATTATTTTCTAAATGTATAGCATTATGGCACAGACATGTACACTTACTTGTCTGTGATTATGGGTAAATGAAGCTTTCTCAATCATGCTTTTCTTCACGATTCTACAGGGTAACTGTCATGTCATATCTTGTCTCAGTATTATTAACAACATAATATATGAACAAGGAATTAAAACAGTAAAGTCGTCATTTATATGTTGTTCTCTGTCTCGAAATTAAACACACACACACACACACACACACACACACACACACACACACACACACACACACACACACACACACACACACCCTATCGATACTAACCTTCTTCCATCTCTATACTCTCAGGATCTACCACTATCGGAAATTCATTTTCCTCATCCTCAAAGGCTTCCACCAATGTTTCTTCTACAATGGTTTCATCCACCGGTTCGCTAGTCCAGAAATGGACGTGAAAATCGCAGATAACACTACCGCTTCTAGTGACAAAAATATCATGAAAGGGTAAATGAAAGGGTAAATCAAACATGATATTGGAGTATATATATGTAATTAGAAAGATCTAGAAAAGATAGGGTCGGTCTAAACGAAAATTTGTGTTGGCCCGCTAATCAACCTACTTTCTCCCATCGATCCTAGATTTTTCAAATACAAAGCATATGTTAAGTCGTTCTTTAGATAGATATTTTTGAAATAACAGGAAAACGTAATGTCATGATATTTATCAGAGAGTGTAATAAATAATATGAATAACGAAAATGTATGTATGTATGTATGTATGTATGTATGTATGTATGTATGTATGTATGTATGTATGTATGTATGTATGTATGTATGTATGTGTGTGTGTATGTATGTATGTATGTATGTATGTATGTGTGTGTGTATGTGTGTATGTATGTATGTATGTATGTATGTATGTATGTATGTGTGTGTGTGTGTATGTATGTATGTATGTATGTATGTATGCATGTGTGTATGTATGTATGTATGTATGTATGTGTGTATGTGAATGCATGTATGTATGTATGTATGTATGTATGTATGTATGTATGTATGTGTGTGTGTGTATGTATGTATGTATGTATGTATGTATGTATGTATGTATGTATGTATGTATGTATATTCATATTCATTTATTGACGAATTTTTCAAATAGAGAATATTGTATCTCTCTGCAACATCTATGGACAAACTGAGTATTTCCTTATAAAAAGTGATACTTTCAGATTTAGCAATAGTATATTTGCAATATCCTCGAATATGGAACATGGAACGTGTGGATTTTGATGTATGATTGAGTATTATGGCGTCTCTCACCTGAAACCAGTGACCTCCGACTCATTGTACTCGTCATAGTTATCGTATATCATATCTAACTACAAGAAACAGGGTTACGTTTGTTATTATACACACAATAAAAAGGGGATTAATGTTCAAGTGTAGGATAATTTGACAAATTACTTCAATCGCTTGAATTGATATTTTTATGATATTTAAATAAATATTCTTGTCAATGACAGCTGTAGCAAGGCTTGGAAACTGCATCTCAATATTGACCGTACATTTAAGACATTTATTACTTACTGTCTCAATAACGGCTTCTTCTAATTCTTGATATTCTTGTGAGGTGCTGTCATTGAGATCTTCAGTCCATTCCTCACTTGTTATAGTCATCTTACCGGAGAAAGTTTGCATTTCTACGGAAAAGTCAAAACAATGGGGTTTCTTTAGCTTTTTATGAATTATTTGTACTTTCCTGAACCTTCGATTTAATACGATAATATTTGCTTAGATTTGAAAATTGTTGTTTGTTGTGTGACGTGGATGAATTAATTGACTTCTAGGAGGTCAGCAAATAAAGGGTAGATACCAATAAAATGTCATCAGTGGGGTATTATTTTGCATTGAATGCATTCCATGAATCCGCCATATGTTTGTACCAACAGTCATCGACATTACTGTATGTAAAGTAGTTTAAGGAATGTAAATTATGTTGTATGCATCCATACTTTGTTATCATAGCCCACCCTTCACTACATAGACAAACACACTTTCAGTAAATTCTACATGACTTGGGATGCACATGTGTTGAGATTTTCATTACGCCATTCATTCCTCCTTCCAATAACGAATGGGATCTTTTTAGAGAGTACAATCTTGAAGTATGACGTTTACATATCATGTTTAAATATATGTTATCTTGAAGTATGACATTTACATGTTTGGAGGTTGCCTTAGACACTGGTAGTGAAAGTGTAATAAACTAATTTAATCCCGAATCCTGTTGTATAGTTTGACAAGATTCATTCCTATGAAGTAATCACATATTACAACATTTCATACATACGTGTATATATATATATATATATATATATATATATATATATATATATATATATATATATATATATATATATATATATATATATATATATATATATATATATATATATATATATTGGTTAGTATTGTTACTTATCTCACCTTTGTCTGGCGCTGTAAATGAAAAAAAAATTTCAGTGAGTTTGATTGAAATGAGAAATGAGATGAGCATTTATATTACGTGTATATTTTAGGATGTGAAGTAGGGTCTATCTGAAAACAGGAACGATAACATCACAGTTCTGACAATATCCATTCATAATTTTTTGCACATTGCTGTCTTCCATACAAATATTCTCAATTAATGTAATGCAATACATAGATATGAGGTGTACTTTGGCGTGGGTACTTTAACTAGAATAGTACATCAACTAATTTAATCCTGAATCATGTTGTATAGTTTGACAAGATTCATTCCTATGAAGTAATCACATATTACAACATTTCATACATACGTATATATACGTATATATATATATATATATATATATATATATATATATATATATATATATATATATATATATATATATATATATATATATATATATATATATATATATATATATATAATATATTGGTTAGTATTGTTACTTATCTCACCTTTGTCTGGCGCTGTAAATGAAAAAAAAAATTCAGTGAGATTGATTGAAATTAGATGAGCATTTATATTACGAGTATTGTTTAGGATGTGAGGTAGGGCCTATTTGAAAACTAGAACGATAACATCACGGTTCTCATAATATCCATTCATACGTTTTGCACATTGCTGTCTTCCATACAATTATTCTCAATTAATGTAATGCAATACATAGATATGAGGTGTACTTTGGCGTGGGTACTTTAACTAGAATAGTACATCATTTGATTTTGACTTTGCTGAGGTTGCGTGTAGACACTAGTAGTGAAAGTGTACAACTAATTTAACCCTGAATCATGTTGTGTAGTATAGACTACACTGTGTCTTTAAACTTGACATCAATACAACATACATAAATCAAATACTATACTTACGACGAGTTAATACTATAGGAATGGTAATAACAAGAAACAACGCAATAACAGATGCAGTGACAATCCAAATAATAGACAACCGTTTAGACGTTTTATTATGCTCCTCTAAGTCTCTTCCCAGTTTCCATTCATTCAATTCTGTCAGAGATGTCCATCGTGTTTCATTGTTTACTGGAGCGGTACCATTTTGTCCAGATTCTTTTCCCTTCCAATCATCATCATCATCATCATCGGATTCCTTCTCAACACCAAGTTCTATGGTAGCTTCATCAACGTCATATGATGGATTCTGGTACCACATATCACTTGTTCCTTTACCATCTGATCCTCCATTTTGCTCTTCCTTCCAACGGAAAATAAAAACAGTTTCAGGAAGACCGATTGGAAAAAATGAATCTTGATCATTCTCAGTGTGTTCAATGCCACCATTAAGTTGTTGTCAACCTACACATGTTGTTCTGTCATAATATGCAAATGAGAAATTTTACTTGCAAGTACTTTTTTCCGTTGACCTTGTTATCTATAAATAAGAGGTCTTGGATATGACCTCAGTTTGACCCCACTGATCAAAACAACATGTGCACAGTTACAATGCACTGCCATGATTAGGTTATATATCAATGTGGTGGGATTAGGACGGGTAGAGCTGGATTAGGACGGATAACAGGATTAGGGTCAATGGACGTCAAGGACTATAATTATATAGATGTATGTGGATTATCCATAGTTGTGTTAATCAGTCCAAATAACTGATCTAATTTGTGTCATTCAATATGCAAACATCAAATAATTAAATCTGCAAATATATTGCAAATTTTGATCATTGCAGCTAACAGTATAAACATATCGTCTCTCTATTTCTGGTCTTCCTAAGGTTATCTATCTGTTGACCCCAAACTATGTCATGTGTTTACATTTCAAGGTGATTTATACAAATAATAACCACAAAACTACTCAAATCAGAGAGTCGTTGGTATTTACTGATACCATTCAAGTAAATTATTAACTTCCAGTCTCACCCAGGTCGTATTCATGAACAATCATGGATATCAGTGGGCGTTGTCGCACTATTTTATTCTTATCTGCGACCGGTATGTTCGTTTTTGGATTTAAAGAATTTAAAAGAGGTTTGTCAGGATTGATATACATTCCTATTAAATTAAACCATATGTTGATCTCTAACGTCCGGCTTTCTTTGGGAAGTAGAATTAGAGAAATGAACACATTTTTAATTTGGATTTCGAAGACAGGCTTCATCACGTAGCGATGTTCTTTTGTTCGTGATACTAGGAATTTACGTGGCCATATTCTTTTGTTCATGATACGCGGAATTTCAGTGATAAGGTGTGATGCCCGTGTTGTCCATTGCTATAGTTGAATTACGTTATGACATCACAATGAGGATATGATATCGGATGACAACGTGAGAAATTGGGACGAGAAGTCGATATCATCAGACACGCCGGTAGTCACGACTCTGTGCACACATACCATAGATTCTATGGTCATTTCTAGCACGGTAATAGGAGCAGAGTCCATCACAATCTCTTTTTAGTAGTCTGAGTTTAGACTTGCAATGTCTCTCCTCTTGTCGGCTAATAATAACTATCTAGAAGCAACATGCCCTTTAGTTAGTGACAATTGACTCAATGCGTTATAAAAATCAATGAAATGTACTAGCTACATAGGCATGTTATTGTGTTGAACACGTAGACTTCGGCCAAGAGGCAATAAGATATAATACCTCTATGTAATATCTACCTAAGTATAATCAATACGGAAATGTGTGGACACCCGGAGCAATGTTATTATCATATCCTGTCTGATAATCCCATCTAAGCCAGTAATTATCAGCTATAATATATCATTGTATCTGGTTATAGCCATTACCCCCTGTACATGCATGTCAACATAGACATAAGTATTTAATATAGTCCGTGTTTCTGAAATCTGTCAAAATACGTTGTAAAGAGAGTAACTTAGGGGTAGAATGCGGCGGATAGAAACGTACAGATATTCACAGGACAGGAAAATAGATCGAGACAGACAGACAGACAGACAGACAGACAGACAGACAGACAGACAGACAGACAGACAGACAGACAGACACTTTATGATCACGACAGACTGTATGTTTATCGAATACAAAAGAATATCAAGGTCAAACTACACTTTGGATTTCATCACATCAAGCCTATCTTACCTATGCCTATACAGAATGCGTATATCGTTTTCAAATCACTGCATGCTCTTTTAGCCTACGGCCAAGTATTTCAAGAGCTTCATAAATTATTTTATCGAAGAAATATCGGTGCAGCAACTATATGCAAAATGTTTTACTTGGAAAGTAATACACAACTGCACTGCAGTGGTGGAACAGCTCCAATCTAATTAGCTAGGTTCCGGGTTATAAAAACTAGTACGTGACATGGTAATTGATCATTCTTAACATATCAATAATTCTTTCATTATGTTCTCATCGGATGAGCATGAGTTCTTTTGCATCAAGGTGTTGAGAGAAACATTCAATTTTTTTTTAAATTCAAATGTAAAAAGAAATAACTGTGTGAGTAGGTTCCTCTTTTGACTGGTGATGGTATGGGTAGGACCTATAGGTGACACCTAGCAGCTTCGCTCACAAGGCGTATACTACAATTGGTCGGAATTTCAAAAAATAAACATATAACCAGATATATGAAAAAGACGTATGTATATGTATGATATCGTTATTATGTGTGTATTACTTACATCATTGGCGCTGTAACGTTCGGCCATTATATCTTCTTGTTTGGCGGTCGAATATGCTATAAAAGCTGGACCCTCTGTCTCTTTAACGGCAATAAATTCTGACTGCGCCACTAGTACTGTTTAGCAGAGATTTGGATTTCAACGAGTAGGAGGTATTTGATCTTTGTACGTTATTAATTCAGACAGGTGTCATAGCAACACGACCTATCGGTGTACAGTTCCTATGCATTAACCTTCGGATGGTGGTTAACCTTTAAATATAATATTAACAGGATTACATGTGAAATTATAGCATGTACGTGCTGGAAAAATGTGACAATATAACGATTTGGTTTTCATCACATCAAGCCTATCTTACCTATTGAATAAAAAATGAATTACGAATGATAACCCTGGGATGAATTATGTGTTGAACAATTTGCCAAACCTATATACAAAAACAATCTCTGAACCTGTATGATATACATCATACAGGTAATTGAAACTATAGATATGCCGTATTTTCAAAAGGGGAAACATTTGTGAGTTCCGTGTCACACAATAATACATCACCCCAAATCATGACCTCAAACCAACTGTTAAAAGTATGACACCCTCTACGAGCACAAGACAAGTGAATATAGTATCATACAGGGAATTTGAAATTAGTCATTATATACTCAGGATTGTGAGCGAATTAAAGAAAGCAATGCAAGACAAAAATATCATCAGAAAAATAGTTGTCTTTTAATTATTATTGGCTGATTGAGTTGAAGAAAATGATAAAATATATATTACAAGTGTCGTAAGAAATACGGTATAGAATGTAGCTGTATTTGTATAGTGAATTGATATTTTTAAAAGTCTTTTCCTGTATATGAAATATCATCTGATATCAGGACAAATAAAAAAAATCAATATTCGCGTCCAACATGTTGACGCAGAAACTATATCATTATACAATTATTCATCTATATCAAAATAGCTTTTTTGTACAACACTTCTTGCGAGGTTTTCCTTGTGATAAAATCTCTTACTACTGAATAGAAGATTGCAGCACATCATTTGATTGAAGTGGAAATCACATACAGAATTCATATATTTTTAAAAATTTCTCAAATACACAGCAGATATAAATATTGACAACACAACACAAAGATAACAACTACCACCAGCCTCGAACTGCAACCACTGCACATGGTCCCTCACATCATGTATACATCAATGCTTACGTCACATGACTTGTATACATCTATGCTTACGTCACACGATTTGTGTACATAAATGCCCATGTCACTACATGTGACCTGGCTCTCTTTTGTCATGTTGCTATAACCAGTCCTAAATAAAGCTAATAATGAATCGGGTTATAAAACAGTTTTGTGAATGTCTCACATGATTTTTCAAATCATAAATGTGGAAATAACGATTTCCAAATACAGTAACCTTTTTCTCATCAAATACAAATACGAGAATACGAGAACGTATTTTGGTATAAGTTGTAATCATTTCACATGTGTTTGTAACCATGGGGGTCATCCTCAAAATATTTGGCAGACGACGCAAACATTATAAAACAGGACGCGTTTAGCTGAAGATTGAGAATAACATAAACATGATAAATTATCAAAGCTGATCATTTGGCAAGTTGGGGTTGCTATTTTGTAAGATAGATACGTGCAATTAAATTTTATGATTGAACACATTAACAGTGTGATTGAAGAAATGTGTTTGCATTCATTCAGCTTTGTAGGCTTCCTCGATAACAATAATGCTGTACGTCAGCAGTAAAAATCGCTATTACCTGCACTGTCAAGTAAAACAACAACCTAAACTTATGTATAGAGATTGTAACTAGCAAGTACTACATTGCATAAGGTACCTAACTATTAATAACAATCAAATTCACTGTTATATTTGCGATGACAAACTCACGTACAAACAATAAATATATGGTTTCATTGTAATCAGTACATGATAACATCAATGTCTGTTTACCATAAATAACCTAGGTACATATATTATCAAAATATTTTTCAATGGAATACGTAATATTCCTCTCGCTTACCGAAAAAAAGGAATATATCTCGACTCGTCATTATCAATGTTTGATATGACGATAACACTGCCCCCAACTATATGAATTCAACACTTTTCACATCAGTTATAACAAAATTTGCTTTCGAAATTGGACAGTATTTCAGAATACCACAGAGTTTATGTAAAATTATCTTTGTTGTCATCCGATATGGTAATGGTATGAATTCTCAATAAGACAAAATTAATTTCCTAGTTAGGCCTAACAAAAAAAATTGTGTGGTTCCGCTCAATTTTAGAATAGGTGGGGTAGGTAGATTTTTGTTGTTGTTGTTGATTATTTTAAGTATTTTTTTTTCATATGTGAATGTCTAGTTCAGGTAATTATGTTTTCCATTGTTTACCATATGATCTCTGTGTCATTGATTTCTTTTCATCAGATGTACTGCCATAACAGATTGTATTGTATTTTTAAGTTGATATAAGTTTAAAAAGTTTAGGGTCGGCGCGAGAAACTAGATGGACTCGGGTAACCGGAATCAAACATTTTTTTTATTAGGCCTTAGCAAGGTTTATAAACAAACCGTCTGTCCTTTTAAATGATGACAAAGGACCTCTTAGATAATGAAGTATTTATCGTGTAAATGACTGAATATATAGACAAACACGCCATAAAACCTGATGTAAACCGAATACCTTTCTTAAGAATTGTTCCTACTATATTTATAATATAGTACATGACTATGGGCTGTGATATGTGTTGAATTATATGAAATTTGAAGTATGTGTGTTTTAAACATATTACCTAATTATCGAAAATCAATAATTACGCAAATAACCCATAAAAACTAAAAGCTACATCAATACGCTTAACTTTACATGGCATTGTCTTTTGGTATAGTCGGTGTGTGTGTACCAAATTGTACGGACTTTGAAAATAAAATACTTAAGATATAGCCTAATTACTGAAATTTTTTTGTAAATACCTCATTAATATTAATAGCACATTGATGCAGAGGTTTTTGTGATATCGTGTCCACAGACAGACAGACAGACAGACAGACAGACAGACAGACAGACAGACAGACAGACAGACAGACAGACAGACAGACAGACAGACAAAAGCATAAAATAAAAAATGAAACTACTCAGTGAAATCGCCTGATTCGATGAAGTAAGTATTGTTCTTCGTGTGAAGAAGGCTTTCACTGGTTATATACTACAAAGCAGTCTTGCATAATGCTGTGAACATGTATATTCTAGTTCTCATTCTAGAAGTTTTTTATTCCACACATTGCAGCTGCTTGAGCTTCTGGTTAGAGGGTCATTCCTAAGGACGTACTGCAATTGTTCACCCTCATGATGATGATGTTTCATTTCCGGCTGCAGTTGTCTGATCTACTGTTGGCGTTGTTGCATCTGTTGGTGTTGTCTCCTCTCCGGCTGCAGTCGACTGATCTACTGTTGGCATTGTTGCATCTGTTGGTGTTGTCTCATCTCCGGCTGCAGTCGACTGATCTACTGTTGGCGTTGTTGCACCTGTTGGTGTTGTCTCATCTCCGGCTGCAGTCGACTGATCTACAGTTGGCGTTGTTGCATCTGTTGGTGTTGTCGCCTCTCCTGTTGCAGTCGATTGATCTGTTGTTGTTGGTGTTGTTGCATCTGTTGGTGTTGTCTCCTCTCCAGATGCAGTCGATTGATCTGCTGTTGGTGTTGCTGTATCTGTTGGTGTTGTTTCTTCTAAGGATGGAGTTGATTGATCTACTGTTGGTGTTGTTTCCCCTTCAGCTGCAGTCGATTGATCTGCTGTAGGTGTTGCTGCATTTGTTGGTGTTGTTTCCTCCCCGGATGCAGTCGATTGATCTGCTGTAGGTGTTGTTGCATCTGTTGGTGTTGTCTCCTCTCCGGATGCGGTCGATTGATCTGCTGTAGGTGTTGTTGCATCTGTTGGTGTTGTCTCCTCTCCGGATGCAGTCGATTGATCTGCTGTAGGTGTTGCTGCATCTGTTGGTGTTGTCTCCTCTCCGGATGCAGTCGATTGATCTGCTGTAGGTGTTGTTGCATCTGTTGGTGTTGTCTCCTCTCCGGATGCACTCGATTGATCTGCTGTTGGCGTTGTTGCATCTGTTGGTGTTGTCTCCTCTCCGGATGCAGTCGATTGATCTGCTGTAGGCGTTGCTGCATCTGTTGGTGTTGTCTGCTCTCCGGATGCAGTCGATTGATCTGCTGTTGGCGTTGTTGCATCTGCTGGTGTTGTCTCCTCTCCGGATGCAGTCGATTGATCTGCTGTTGGCGTTGCTACATCTGTTTGTGTTGTCTCCTCTCCGGATCCAGATCCAGTTGATTGGTCTCCTGCTGGTGTTGTTGTTCCTAGGTCCACTGTGGTGTCGTCTCTTTGCTGAGTTGTTGGGGTTGATGTAGTTGTAGGTAATCTAGTGGCTGTAGAGAATGAAATGTCGCGATTAAATTCATAATCAAAGGTCATTATCATCATTTCTATGATTGATTGATTGATTGCTTGCTTGCTTGATTGATTGATTGATTGATTGATTGATTGATTGATTGATTGATTGATTGATTGATTGATTGATTGATTGATTGATTGATTGATTGATTGATTGATTGATTGATTGATTGATTGATTGATTGATTGATTGATTGATTGATTGATTGATTGATTGATTGATTGATCGATCGATCGATCGGTCGATCGATCGATCGATCGATCGATTGATTGATTGATTGATTGATTGTTTGGTTGATTGGTTGATTTCAGAAATTTATTGTGAAATTATGACTAATACTGTAAATAATTGTGTTTGCGCACGTGCGTGTATATGTGTGTTTGTTTCTTATTTGTTTGTGTATTTGTTTGTTTGTCTGTTTGCCACGTTATAATTCGAGTACCGATTTAAGAATATTGTCCTGCCTTTTATTTTTTCTCAAAAAAACAACAAAAAGTCAACTTACTTTCTGTCACATTTATACTGCCAGGGTCTACGGTTATTGAATAGTTGGCTGGACTGTTGGTAAAAGCATCCTCTAGTACTTTTGTTATATTATCCTCGTCATGTGTAGTCCCTTGGAACGTAAGAGCGAAATCGCAGATGACACTTCCTTGTCTGTGAAAGAGTTTTAAAAAATACATTTTTATTGATTAACTGCACGTGAACTAAGTTATAGTTCAATCTGTTGCTTGGTGTGTAGTGTGGTTTTTATGTCATGTAGTACTTGTATATGGTGTCAAGTGATAATAAATTCTTTTTAGACAATCATTTGAACTGATACATTTTTACATAAACAAAAACTCAAGATGGCTCAAGCGGTGCAGTTTCCTTTGTGGGATAAAGTATGACATGGTTTTCGTTCTCTGTCTATTTTTTAAATCGTAGTCTGTATATGAAGAGAAATAACGTCTTAGAAACAAAACAGTTGAATGATAAAAGACACTCACCTAAATCCCAACACTTCTGATCCAGTGTATCCATCTGTTGAAGCGTATATCGCATCCAACTATGTCATTGAAAAGAAAATTCATGTAGTATAAGCTTACAGCTAAAACTTAAGACGTGTGTATGAAAATTGAGGTATATTTCATCACTGGTTACTTGTCTTTTCAGAAACTCTTATCTGCACTTACTGCATTGCATTTGTAAAGAAAAAACTAGACCATACTAAGACTCTATCATAATAAAGTATATGTTATAGAACATATTAAGTGGTAATAGGTGGAAAGATGGTTTGCACTAGTAGCGGAAATGCAATATCCTTCCGTTCTTAATGCCTATCATAGAACCTACAGGGTAATGTAGTAATAATAAAATATGATAGTTTATACATTTGATATATATAAAGTGTATATATATAAATATAGTAATAGTAAAAATCTGTATTACGGAATAATTTTTCGTGATAATTTTCAGATCTGAGTAATTAATACTCAGTCTATAATTGTCATGTTATAGTACCTTTCATGTAGGATAATACACGCTTCCATAAATTAAAAACTATAGGTCGATTGGTTTACTGTCATGTGGTATATGATCATTCAATATTCCCTTCACGTAATTATTATGATATATTTGATAAGTACGTTGATAAATATATGTCTTACCGTGTCTGTGACGTTTTCTTCTAATTCCATGTATGGTTCTGTGTTATTTTGTGAGAGTTCTTCAGTCCAATTAGAACTAGTTATTTCCATCTCACCCTCAAATCTTTGATAGGATGGAACTAAAAGGGATATAAATAAAAATTATATTGAAATGTAAACAAACTTATCATTCTGTAAACGCCTGTTATGTTGGTTTTTTTTACATTTTTTTTCAGTGTGTCGCCTAATTGTCATATACATGGTTATCTGGGCTCGTTCTATTGTTACAGCATGTTACGAAATATGTTTGTTTTTTTTAATGTACTTGAAACTACAGTGATTGTACATTCACTTACTCGTCATTTCTGTATATAATAGTGTTCTCAAGGCTAGGAAGTCTGTGCAAAAACCAAAGACTTTATAATTCGAGTGACTGCACTTACCCGTCGCTACTGTTGTCATAGCAACTGTGGTCATTTCCATCGTTGTCGACTCGGTTCTATTGTTTTGACTTGAATCTCCTAAAACTTGAAGAAATAAAAAAATAAACTTTAAGACTTATTTTGAGATATTAAATTGAGCAAATTAATTTTTATAGACTCATAAGCAGGCCGTATATTTACAATCTATTTTATGTGTTAAGACTGTAAGATACGTCGTGTCGCACCAACGCGCCGCCCTCGAGAGGGGTTGACCAATGTGTGAGGGCGCCCCGTCATGGCAAACCCTACAGACTGTACATGTGTTTGAATCAGCTTAACATAAGATAGGGGGGACGACATGTACATGTTCTGCTCTGATAATGTTACGGCACTCAAGACACATACAAAAGCTAGTTTCTATAGTACGGTTATTGTTGTGTTTTAAATGCTGCCTCTTTTGTAGTTATAGTGTATATCGTCATTCACTGCGTCTGATTTATTACAGTATGACTATGAGTCAATCATTAGAAACGTCTAAAACAAATTCCTCTGCTCACCGGGATATACCTTGATCTCTGTACGTACACGGTTACAAAGTTGATACATTAGATATGCATACATACCTAAAACTAAAGGTATAGTAACAATAAGACCAATAGCAATAAGAGATGCAGCAACAATCCATATCACAGCCAGTTGTTTTGATCGTTTTAAGTGATCCCCAGCGTCTTTTTCCATTTTCCATCTATTTAGCTCACTGACAGAAGTCCATTGTGTTCCATCATACAATAGATCGCCATTGCCATTGCCATTTCCTTCAACGCCTTTCCCTCGCAACTCATCATTAGAATTTTCAAGGCCAAGTTCAATCGTAGCTTCATCAGTACCGTAGTCTTGGGTTGGACGCACCTTCATCCCTGGTTCTTTATTAAGTTCAATGTTATCAAAATCGTCCATTTCATATGCATGGTTCTCGTATGACATCATACTTGATTCCCTGCCTCCATTTTGTTTTACCTTGAAAGGTGAAAAAACAATACTTGTAATTATAATTACCTGTATTGTTCAACCGTTAAAGGGGTGTGGATGTAAGATGTTATCTTTAAAATGGACAAGACATTTCACAATAAATACGTTTTCTCACATGTATTAAGCAACTTAAAGTTTTCGTGATGTTCTCTTTTTTTCACTGAACAGTACATTTGTAAACGGTATAGAACATTTTAGCATCCACCCAGGTTAATTGGCACTGCCACTGAGCTATCAGTAACCAGTATGTAAGAAAATATGTCTGTACGTCAACACAGGAAAATATGGGTGTGATAATATATGGAACTTTGGAATTTAGATCTCTGGACTGTTTCATATACATGCCTCACACTCTTTTATACTTATCAAAGGCTGACTTATTAATTGGTTATACAATGATAAAATTACTATGTCAAAATCAAAGAAGACGAAAACAGTCAAAATATTCTCTATAAAGTGTCAACAGCACCTGTATCTCGAAACGGGGGACAAGTCTGTATGCATAGTAACAGACGGAAGACAAGTCTGCATGCATAGCAACAGACAGTCTGAGGACAAGTCTAGATCTGCATGGATACTGACAGGTGGAGGACAAGCTTGAGTCTGTTTGTGGCATAGTAACAAACGGAGGACAAGTCTACACGCATAGTAACAAACGGAGGACAAGTCTGGTTTTTCTGTACACTGTACGCTATATAGTTAGTATGATTTTGTTAAAATAAATACCATCCTTACCAACTAACTGATCTGATCATGCGTCGATTTCAGACTGAGTAGTTACGGATTATTAATTTTTGGTATGATTTATGGGTAATGATATATACACAAAACTATTAATATCATGCAACTGCTGATGTGGTTAATTTTTAACTTTAAAGTGACACGTTTCACTTAGCTAGAACAATGTTTACCATGGCCATTATCGAATTTTTGCTCTCAGCTTGACTGTACTAATATACTAGTGTGATACACAATATTTTGGCATTTAGACATTGTTCACAATTATGTGGAATGAATATTTCTTCACAAGTGATATAAGATTAACGTTAAACCTTGATCAGATAAAATGATTTGGAATTTTTTTTTCATCATAGTTCTTCACATATAAAAAAAACCCCACCTTTCCATTTGACACTTGACAACGAAACTTTTCACTTGATGTGGGACGATTGTGGAGACGAGTGTAAATATACATGTAACAGTAAAACAAATAACGAGGGTCTTATTTTGTTCATGACATTTGGGAAAAACTAAATTATTCTTGTGATAACGTTTGCCCAATGTCAAGATAAGGTAAAATTAAAAAGACAGTGCAATATGTTTGGGATTTGACATTTTAAACACACCAGAGTGATTCAAATATAGATCAATATTCTTCATGTTCTGTTTACCTCCGTCAGCCATGCACTTGACGTTATAGTAAACACTAGCCTTCCTATAGTCTTGAAGGACTACTCTCCTAACTGTCATCTTTACGTTCGGCCATCTAACAACGGAAAGGAAATAGCGTGGTGTGTAATTTGGACGATAATATAACGTGACATTGAGAATAACTAAATTCGGATGGTTGACATTTCTATGTGTTCTCCAGAATTACAAAGGGAATAACTTTTATATCATGAATTCCAAGACCGGGTCAAACGTTCTCCTCGCTCAGTTTGAAAATAGTTGAAATTAAGATAAGTATAAGAATTGAAAGATAACCATCAGAGATTTTCCAAACGTAAAATAATGAATTTATCTTTGTGATGCCGACCATATACGATATATGTTTACTGAATATGTTCTAATTTCATATTAATTTGTCTTCTTATCGAGTCTACGCATTATGGTTGCTGCACAACCTGTAATAGCCCAGAGACTTGGCTGTCTGGCTTACTGAGAATTCAGTATGTGTAGCAAATACAGATCTTGCCCAGAGACCTGGAGACATGTCTTTGCGCAAGTCCTACCTGTATGGCAAATTAAGTACATAATTCAGCGCTGTAACAATGTATTTGTTTAATAATGGCTGTACATAGTGTATATATGGTATCAACATAATTCACAACCTGTCACTGTAACAAGTACCTATTTGTCAAAATACGGTATAAAATTTGATTTTGTGCCCGGAACTTTACTCGATATTTCACCTGATCTCCCACCCACTTTTATGCCCACTATAATATTTCAACACAAACCAATATGTGTATCGATCACATCCTACCAGAATGATTAACAAAGGCGAGGCTTTAGGATGGTTAATATACCTGCTATGTGACATTAGCCGTATTTTTTAGTTACTATATGTTTCAGACAAACAATCTTTCTGCCAGGAAGGTCACTAATGACAAAGGTGACCTCGCATGAAAGTTGTATTGTTTTTATCAGAGTTTATACAATGTAAGCTGAAATATGTATTGCCGTCATATGTTAAATCAAAAAATGATTTTATGATAGTAATTAGTTGTTAAAATGTAATCAATGGCCATTCTTAGAAGTTACGATGCTAGGGCTTATAATGATGTGTACCGAGAAATCAGTTGATGTTATAAGGGTTGGCAGGAGTGTGTTGCCGACAGAAAAACAACTACTTTTTAATCAAAATGTCTAGAATGTTGTTCGCTATGAGGATAATCTAAAGTGAAGAGAATTAACAATTCAAAACTGCATTCCTAATAGAGAAAACAATAACGGTTTGTAGGGAAAACTACTGCACATGCACGTTGTCTGTCAAAGTTTCATATTTTACTTTCTTTTTCAAAATACACATGCGCATTGCCTTGTCAGTAGAACGAGTCACACTTCCTTAATCAAGTTTCTAACATAGGATTGCATACTGTTGGTTTTTTATGTAAACGTTGACGAATGGACGGGGAGGGGCTACTCGAGAAAATGGATTTGGGTGTGCCATTGGCTTATACGTAAATCACTACCCCTTTACAGTAGTGAATACGTGCGTGATGACTCATAGCAACTGAATGGTCTCACTCCGAGCTACATATGAAGGTTTCCCCGTGGGCTGTTAATATACAGTACAAGAAAAGTCTCGAATGTTGCTACAAGCGTTTCATTACATTACCAATACCATGTAAACTGTTACAGTTATGTGACGGTTTTTGTTATGGAATATGTAGATTTTTCTGTCACAATGTTCTCAATTTAAAGTTTAAATTTGTTACGACAATATAGTGAAAATGCGGAAATTCCTGTTTACGAATTGTGTTGTTTCAGAACCGTCTTCAATAATGGAAATACCATAAATACAGCTGTATCCACATTTCAATAAATCACCTACTCCTAGTCTGTTTACAAATCCATCCCTTCCCCTGTGCAGCTGTACTGCATGGCTAACAAAATGGTCATCCTCCGAGAAGTACGGCTCCAATTCCTGATTTTCGCGTCACTGTTATCATATCATTGGGGTGGAACCATAATAATTGAATATGGCAATTCTTTCGTTCTGGACCAACGTTCTCTTTAACACTTCCAAACAACTATTTTTCACACATATATTTCAATCCTAACGTAGGCTAACACATATCAACAGGTGGTTGTAAGTTGTGCGTTTATTCGATTGTGGAGGGCCTGCCATTGTATATAGTTTAATCAGTAACGTGTAGTAATAAAGACGCCATTTAAATATGCAATTTATAACTTCCAATGTCATCATAAAATGACATTTCTGGAAAGTTATAGATCTGAAATCAAAATCATGACTGTATCATATCTCGGAGAACAACATTATGTATTTCAGACGTTAAAACTCATGGTCGGATGTATTACTAATTTATAGTAAACCCATGGACTCATCGACACACGAACATCCTACGTCACTGAAAGTACAATTTGATAAGACGGAGAGTCCTACCATTAGTCATATGTTGCAGGGCATATATGAACGGGTTCTTGATATAACACGTTTGGTGTTAGTTGGTTCATGTATTACTTTGTTAAAGAGAACTGACCTATGAACTCTACAATGTGGTGTAATCTTCTATAGTATGACGTCAGTGAGTTACCTTGAGGAATCAAATTTACCCTTGTTGCGCTGTATGATTTCATCGTTTTGAAGAGGATGTGTCCTGTTTGCTGTATAATTTGTCGAGATCATGCCGGCCAGTGTGTTGGAATAATGAACTCTAGCATATAGTGGACATGTAGGTAATGAAATTTAGTAGGTAAATTGAACTGACTTTAGTTATGAATTTATTTAACCATATTGTCTTCGCTAATTGCTTTCCTTCTCACATTGCCTAGGTGGATATATATTACAACAAGTCAGACTAAATATTTGATTCTGAATGCTAAGAAATTACGACATGGTAGCACAGGTTAACTTCACATCAACTTATGATTTACAACTCCAGTGTTGAAAATACACCCCTGGCTGAAAGTGTAGGGCTTTCCTTCAACCGACCTCAACATTATGTCCATTGTCATTATTATATGAAATGCTAGAGTTTTATCTATCTGATCCTTATCATTTCTTCGAGGACACACACGAGTCTGTAAAACTTAGTCTCTGAGAATAGATTACGGAGATTCCACTCCTTCAACATGGTGATGGTTTATTTGTTATGTCGTGACATTCCGGAGATCCAGAGATCCAGATACACTTATAAAAAGTCAAATGCATCGAAGTTTATGCAAACAAGCCATTTCAAATATCAGAAGTAAACTTCCCAAAGGATTTGAATATATCACATGCATCATTTTATAATACCAACGATAATTAGTCGATAGGTGACTTGCCACAATAATAATAATAATAACGTCGTGTGACTAACTTATTTTATTTCCTTATATAAATGAATAATTCCGTGACAAAATGTGACGCTTTGACAGGTGGTTGATTCATAGTACTACTATTACCCATGTCGTCCATCTATGGCGGAAATAACTGCGATTCTATTTCTAGTGTGTTAACCGAGTCGTTAAGGTGGTACTTACAGTACCATTTCACCAGGTCATGACATGGAACAGTATACGTACATGTACCTACGTTGTGAAGTTGAAAAGTGTAACCAAATAGTTGACCTAAACGTGTGTACTCATACATGTAGGTCAGAACTTTCAAAGTCTAAAAGGAGTCATACGGGTTTTTTTTTGTTTTTTGTTTTTGTTTTTAAATAGGTATTTACGATTCGTGTTTAAACTACCGAGTGTATCAATGTCCCTAAACTCTCAAGTATTAAAAAACAATAGTTTTGTACTATACATACATGTTTGAAGAACATTAAACAGTTTTGATAAGTAAGTGATTTTAATGTACGTAGCTAAACACAACTTTGTACGCGTCATTACGTGTACGCCAGCTTGGTATTATCCTTCCGTACGCGTACGCGTTCTAACGTGTATCTAAACCCCTCTAATAACATTCCTACTGCAACGTAGTGTTCTACGTAATGATAAATTTATGAACTAACAGAGAGACTCAATGACTACTAAATTAGTTACCAAAAACATACTCGTAAATCCATCGAGTCTGAGGTGTTTTCGAAAACCTAACATGCGTCTCTATAACTTCATCTATTTCTGGAACCTTGAATTTCAGTGATTGCGTTTGAACAAAAGAAAATCTGTAGTAATGACATGGTGGCCTACTACTGTTAGGTATTTGCCAGGTGGCTGGATTCTAAACAGGATACCACTGGCAATTAGTCAAGAGCAGGACTAATCCGTAAAAATATAACATTATTGTCAAGTAAAAGTAATGATGCACACAAGAACATATGTGTATTTTCGATTGAGCAACTCTGAGTAAATTGCCCAATGAACTGGAACAATACGTGTTTCCGGGTTTCAAATACCGCCTGACACAATAAAGCTTGTGTGTTTACGTTCATTCCTTGGTGTTTAATTGCCTTCGGCAATGCAGTACTTTTTAGTTTATCACGAGACTTTTAGTACATGGCACAAAAGGTCGAATTTTGATTTACTATTTGACAACGACAGCTTTGGAAATGTTATTTTCAAATTTTTAAAAGTAGAACCCGTCTACTTCAGTGTTCACGATCGGGTAAGATCATTACCAGATATTGGAGGTTTAATTTCTGCATCTCACGGATTTGGAGTGAATTGAATTTGATAAACACTTTCATAATTCTTGCTCCTATAACACGGAGAGCTCTTAGATCCGGGATCCGGGATCGGACTTGTCATTTTTTTTCAGCGAGATCCCGTTTTAACTTTCATCCCGTGTACCGTACGTATGTACATGTTTGTAGGATACTGGCACGGGAAAATCAGGTGATATTTGATATAAGAATACCGTGAAAGTAAACGGTGTGTCATTTTTCACTACATATGGTTATATATGTGTACACAATACTTACATCAGTTGGGTTATATCGTGAAGCAGCCATCGCAAATGTGTCCTTTGGTTACGGATTCGGAATGCCACACTGAAATTCCTTTCTCTACGTACGTGTGGTTAGGTCAGGAACTGTACACCTTATGAGCAACCACTTCCCATTACGCCACTTAAAACTCTACGTCAAGCTGTGACTCAGAACGAGTTCGCAGAATTTGTCCTCGATACCGCCACCGCCCTGTCGCTGACCTTTCTTGTACAATCAACTCACACAGGTATCGGGATAATAGAAAGCCGATGTAGTTTGTCAGACCCTTGATTCTCTTAACCTTTTGATAAGAAATATGAACAAATCACTGGTAAAAATGCTATATGTGGCACGAAATAATCTGGTCAATTTTGACAAACAGTTTCCATAGCAACTACCAAGACACAATTGGGAAAACCAGCTAGCTACATACAAATGTTATATATATAGCCTGTAACTGTGACGGAGGGGGATGGAGGCCGTGTCCCACTAATAGTTCGACTGGTTTTAGTCACAAAACCTACATACAAGAACTACTTTTGATTATGCAAATGTTTAGGATTTGCATTGAACCGTTTGAATATTGTCTGAGGAACATTCACGAGTTCTATGTAACACGTATGTATTGACGGGTCACTTCAGTGTAACTCAACACCAAACATACATTATAAAACCATGTCGCCCTCTACGAGCACAGGTAAATACGATACGTTTTCAAAGCCTTTATATAATTGTGCATTTTTTATTTGCGTAGCTGTTTGCAAAATAAACACTAGACTGCAGTGAAAATGAACAAATGTCAGACTATAGTGAGTTTCTGATTTTAAAAAAATGTTAAAAAGCGCAGTCAGTCACTCGAATAATTTCTTTCCTGTAGCACTTTGTTCGAAATCAAAACATTACATGTTATATTTCGTGATGAGATGACAACTATTATTCTTGATTTGAATTAATATTAACGTTAATATCACCCTCTATAATCACAGTATAAAAATTACAAATTGCAGTACTTCGTCAGCAACACGTTACACTGCGTGACCCCAATAACAGTGTCCGACTTGCTACGGATTGTGGTCACTAGCTAGAACGTCTCAGTAGAGAGTGGAACGACCTCATAAACATGATGAAAATCAAACTAAAACAGAACGTACATAGCGAGTATTCAGTAAGTACAAGGAGGAGGGTCTGGGGAACAGGGGACACTTTTTACAAATTGGTTCTTGAGGAGGGCCACATTTTAGAAAATAGGATTATGGAGGATGGCATTTTACTTAGTCTAGGTCCTACAGGGCGTGTACGTACTACAATGACTCGATTGTATTGTCAAACTTGGCATTGTTTTGTGATTTTGGCAAGATCGCATCCAATATACATCACTCCACCGGTTCTACATCCCACTGTTGCCACATCAATTAGGTTTAATATTTAGGCACCGTAATATCATACCATATCACCATCAATAAACTCGACTCGCTGCTGACAATTTCACCATGTAGTGAAATAACTGCCAGTACCTTTAAACGTTCAGCGTGGTGGCAGCAGTGGAAAACTGGAAAACTTTCGTTGATGGTTCGTTTTCCAGTTAAACATCGAAAACGAAAAAAAAAGCTTTAAAAAATGAAGAAAAATAATCACAACCACAACGAACGCTGCAATTATTGCAGCTGGGGGGGGGGCTTTTTTGGTGGGGGAAAGGACATCCACATACAGTTCAACATCAACACCCCCACTGGCCCGCCAGTTACAAATAACCGACCCCCTGAAGTGCTGCTGAAAGCTCGCGTGTTTTCTTTCTCACACAATTTCAGAAGAATTAATCGGATATGAAACGTCAGACTTTTATCAACGTTTTGGGGGCCAAGAATATGTTATCTTTATTACTAAGGTTTCCCCCTAGGTTTCATAAGGATTGGGTTCACTGGCTATGCGATTTTGTCTGTCTGTTTGTTTGTTATTTGTTTGGTGTTCAGACTTCCCGCGGCACAAATTAGAATTCACATGGCAATATATTCCAAGCAGAAAATAATTACAAATATTTGTGTAGCTCTTGTTAAAATGGAGTCCAGATAATCTTCCTGGAGAAGTGGGTCCGTTGCAAACCAGATAAAGACACGGATTAACCCAGTATATCTTCATCCTCATTCCATCCCGGGTCACAAACTAAAATAAATCATTTGTACAGCAAATGACTCCCAACCCAGGTCACAAATTACATAGCCTACATGTAGACTTGAAGTGGACTAATTCAATCTACTACACTATTTCCGCTATCCTAACATACCAGACATTTTGATTTTTTGGAATTTTCGCTCGTCTACCACACCCTAAAATGAAATAAAAACTTAAAATGTCAGTTAGAAGAGCGGAAATAGTGTAGTAGCATTAGTCCTTCAAGTCTACAGGTAGGCTATATATTACAAGAATTGTCACTTGTACTACTTGTGTACAGCCAATATGACGTGACAGGCTTATGACATGGTTAATCACAAGAGAACACCACCTGCCTTCAAGCCCGTCTATTTAAATTGTTGTTTTTTTCAAAGGTGACAAAAAGAGACAACACTGTACAAATACAATGTATTTTAATTGCTGCAGCTTGATTATGACTGTTTTCATTCATTCTTGTGTATACCAGTAGTAACATTTGTCCATCACACCTACTTCTATCAGCATCTTAAACCAAAATAGCTGATTTACAAATAATGTTCATGACATAGGTTATTTTCATGGACATTTCATCATTTATTTCCATAACCTGCATCTCTTTAGTTTTTGCAGTTTTCACACTTTTTATCATATCTTCGTACTGTGTATATTTGAACTGTTTTCATTCTGGTATTAATTTAGTCCCCAAGGTCCCAGCACCATTGGTCAGCTTATATAACCACAAGGAATGCCTAGATCTGTCAGACCAATGTTGATTTGATTATTTTGGTGTTTTTTAAATATTAGCAGCATTTATAATATTTTACTTTTTATAATTATTTATTTGTGTTTGACACATGGAAACTATATTACCATCTTTTCTCGTGCTAGAGATAATAAAGTGTTCTTATCATGATGTGTCTTGTATTTCTTATGTCACATTCAAAATGACTGACATGTGTGAAATACTGCTAATTATGTGTCAAAAGAAAATAATCTTAAGACACAGGAAATAAATTCATGAAAAGTTTTATTTGTTTATTTACAATATACGAGTAGACAATATTTGATAAAGTTTCTGTAGTCATGAACAATAAAACATAATTTAGCCTCTTCTAGTACGAGGAAGACTGGAGTAAAGTTTTACAACCTGTCAGATGTTTAGGTGTAGACATGATTTACGTATTACACACATTAGACAAATAAATTGATAAGTTTCTTTCTATTCTCACAAGCTCAAACCCATCACTTGTCACTTTCTGGAATAAAATACTTTACATTTCAAGTATACGCTTCAATCATTTGTATAAATCTCCCAACTACTCAAGATTCATGGATTTCATCCTAACTTTAGTAACTACAACTCTATACATTTCAATAAATCATATACCATGATACCAAAATTACAGGACAGAAAGCAATGGGCTGTTGTCATGGTAATATTAACAAAACATTTTGTCAGTATAAATGGAAAAAAAGAAAATATTTTCTATGACTGGATATACTGTAATCTGATAATTACAGATGAAATAAACTTTCTTACTCCTAGTATGACTCAAGATCTGAGAGACAAGTAGAAACATGTTGACAATGTACATGTGTCTCTGATTGAGATTAGTATTCATGGTACCGGTATATGTTAGATTATTCACATTGAATCTAACGTCAATTTTTATCTGTATACATTTAGATCTGTCAGTACAAACGTTGCGTTGAACTTGACATGAACTTGAAAAAAATAACACAAAAGGTATATATATAATGACATTTAAAAGGGATGTAAAATATATTGTTGTTAAAATATGTGCAGAGTACTGTGGTACACTAAAAGGGGCAAGGTAGATGAGAACTTGATTATTTGGTTTTTGCTTCATGTCTTAGTGTTTCATTCTTGATTTATTCACATAAACAGAATGCCTTCAATTTCTTAAATTCATTCTTATATTATACACATATTATGCAATTCTCAAAGGTGATCGATAGCTTGGGCTTCAAGAGTGAGCTGCATGGGTATGTCATACAAGTAATATGATCTCAATATTCTCAAGGTAGGGTAGTAGTTTTCAATGTAGGAGTGATATTAATTACAAATCTATCATGAGATTCTTAGTCAAGTTAAAAATATGTAAGTCATCTAAGCCTCAGTATTTCCAAATACTTCAAGTAGTAAATACAATGACAGCATAGAAATTGGAGGTTTACATGAAATCATAAAAAAGACCTAGGGGTGTAGAACAAGACATGAATGAATTGTTGTAAAATAGATATAGCTACATTGAAGCATACACAGTGGAGAAATTGTCTATGATTGAAGTTTAACTATACACTTACAGATGTATGGCACTATATATGAGTTGTCATAGAAGAGATACAGGTACACTGAGATTTAGTATACACCTACAGATATACGGCTATATATACATAATGATTTAGAGACAAGCTGGACTTGTACCATATACACTGGTAAATACAAGAAATACATGTATGTAGACTAGAAAAAGACTATCTAAGACCTGTATAACCTTAGCAAAGAGATGTGATACCTGGTAAAAACATATACATTCTACTGTCATGGTAGACAGGTAGAGGACGGAAGGAAAGAAAGTGAATGTTGTGGTTTCATATTTTAACAAAGTACACTGAATATTATAGATCTGTTGTGAATTGAGAGTATATCATAAAAATTTCCTTACACTGCCTGGTACAAAGTTACCATGGTGATCCTACAAAAAAACCTCCCATTCTTGCTCTTGTTTCTTTTAAAATTGAAGGTTTATCTACAAAATATTCATAAATATTATTCAGGTGTAAAAGTAGTTGGACTACTATGTACATGCCTGCAAGTAGCAGAGGCCAATTCTCGGTACCTGCAATAGCTTTTAACCTCTTGGCAGAAGGTCAAAATAGAACAAGAAGGTCCAGTTATCCTCAGGCGAACCTACAGTATTATGCATCTGAAGTGTGCGGAGTGGAAGTTATTGTGTGGACAAAGAAATTGAATATTCTTTATTTGTATGACATGCCGAGGTAGTAATATTCTATTTCAGGTACCGATAATTTTATGTAATGAAGTTTAACTCCATTCTGATTTTGAAAATTGCTGCAGAGCATATTTTATGACACTGCAAAATCCATCACTTGAAATCAGTGTATTTTGTAATTGTTGAAGTGCTATCATAATACAGTCACGGTGCGTTGTCTTTGAGAGGTAAATAACATATCCCCCTCTAGGCAAGTACGCCCTCTAGGCAAGATTGGCACAAATTTTTGTGGCTAAATTGGCAATGTCTGTGTCTTTGTATGTTTTCAGATCTGAAACTGTGTCTGTAAAGAGTTGTGCCTTCTTGCCATACATAAGGCTACCGAACGTCACTTCTTGTTGATCTTCTGGAAGGAACTGTTTCCTTGATATTTTCAGTGTTTTTTTACTGTGTACCAAGTTTGCCAGGAATGTCAAAAGTCTCAGCAAATAATCAACATCCTCAGATGACAATAAATCCAATATAGCTACTTTGTCAACCTGTTATGAAATCATCAAAAAGTATTCCAGTATTAACAATTTGTAGAGTTTGTCTGGTAAACATGACTGTTATCAGATACACATTAGCCCAGAGACTTCCCTATCCAAGTCAACAGATGCTGGGTACAGAATATGTTCTGGAGAGCGACATGTTGAAGCTAGATAGTCAAGTCTCTGGGTTATAGCTACATGTAGGTACACATTAATGCAGTGATTTTCAGTTGAAATGCTGCACCAATGTTGTGTCCCTGCATCATAAGAATTTGTATAAGATAATCCCAATTACTATTTTTGTCCACTTTGCAAGGAAAAACTTCATTCATGAGAATGTTCACTAAAATAATGAGTATGAGTAGGTAAAATTACTGTGTGTAAACATAGCAATCTGAAGCAAACATTTTTATTGCATGTATGCTTCTTCAACAGAGTGTGAGAAAGGGAGTGGATAGAAAAATAATAGCACTGATTTCTACTTTAGCAAATTCTGATATTAGCAGGAAACAAACTTTCTTAAAATCAACAAACTGAAAATTCATATAGTCATAATTTTTGTGATGGGAAATGCAGTCAAAATCCCTACATGATTAGATACTAGGCTAAATTTATATATATATAAAAACAAACATTTTTCAACTACCAGTAGTACAAGAAATGAAAAAGTGACTCATGATGGGATTTTTTTTTTTGTAAATCTAGATTTGACTTCTCTTATTTACTGCTCATGAGCCAGGCGGCATCAAAACAACTAAGTACATGTATAGAATAAAACATTTGCTAAATTTGTAACATCTTTTGTTTTCATTTGTAACTGTACCTGTACTTGGTTACAGACTATATTACCTACTTACTCTGTACAATGGTTGATTTTCCCCAGACTAAAGTCTAAAAAGGTCACACCCTGGAATTTTATCTATTATTTCAATGTCATATTGGAACTGCTTCAAATATTTAATATCTTCAGACATTCTTCAGTAAACCCAATAATTAACTGACAATTCTCAAAGTTCAACTGACCGTACCATAGCATGTCAAACCAAAATATTGGCACCTTCCATCAAAACTAGCAGAGTTTGACATATCCATATACGATATAATGAAATTAAAATATATATATATGTACCTTTGAAGTGATTATTGGCATGAACAAGTCAGGATTACAAGAGAAATTGACCAGTACTTTGAGACTCTGCAGACGTATGTCTTTTCTAATATTACTGTTCAAATATTGAAATAACCTGGGTAGGGCTGGTACAAGGGTCGCATGCCATTCCGTCAATACTGACTGGTTTGTCAATAATCGCAGTAAAGCTATCTGAAGACTGTCACTATTGCTGTCATTGTCCAGTAATTTCACCACTACAGCACCACATTGTAACTCCTGCAATGAAATCATTCAAATCATAAACTTTAGTCTGTATAAAACCAATGTACAATTTTAATGGAAATAGCATAACTTCAAAGAACACAGTTCATTGATCCCATCTAGATGCTTATCATCAACGCAAATAGTTTGTTTTTTTTAAACTCATTACAGATACATTCCTTACATAACTTATTTCAAAAATTAGCTGTGACCCCATTTACTTTACACTTAACAGGTAGAGAGATAACTGTATTTGTAAGTAATTGGTATAGAAGATGGTTGCTATAGTATCTATCATGTAGTCTAGTCCTGATATGTAATCATTACTATTTACACCTCGGTTAAGAGACCACATTGGTATCCAGATTATCTATCATGTAGTCTAGTCCCTATACGGAATCATTACTATTTACACCTCGGTTAAGAGACCACATTGGTATCCAGACTATCTATCATGTAGTTTAGTCCCTATACAGAATCATTACTATTTACACCTTGGTTTAGAGACCACATTGGTAACCAGACTATCTATCATGTAGTCTAGTCCCTATACGGAATCATTACTATTTACACCTCGGTTAAGAGACCACATTGGTAACCAGACTATCTATCATGTAGTCTAGTCCCTATACGGAATCATTACTATTTACACCTTGGTTTAGAGACCACATTGGTATCCAGACTATCTATCATGTGACTTGTCACTGAATTTTCAAAAGGTAACATGACTGTACAATGGAAAAAGTTTCATTTCTCATTTGATCAACAGTTCTATAAAATGTAGGATTACCCATTTATTCAAATTATTATTCTGCTTATGTTGTTTTACACACAAAAGTCACAAAGAGCTTTAATAAAGACAATTGGTGCACTGGTGACACTACACAATCTTACTTTGTTACATCTATTTAACTTGACTACAGAAATTGACACCTAGGATTGTCATTTCCTGATATTCTCTAATTGATTGAATTCCTTATAAAAGAATTTCTTATTTGTCTTAGAGGTGTAACTGTAAGATTACTTAACAACTAAAATTCCACCTGTTAACCCTGTACAGACTCTGACACTTGCAATCTGTCATATGAATGAATACATATATGTACATGTATACACACTAGCACAAGTGTTTGATCTTACAAGTAACAACTGAGGAATGAACATTATTCAAGTTATGTTTGGATAACCAAGTCTGAAATTCAACAGACTTTAACTAAGCTACTGTTTGAGACATTTACAGAGAAATACTGCCAGCTGACTGCTAAATCCACAAATAGATAGTTGAAATACCATGAATGAATAGGAGTAAGTATTTAACAAAATAATTCAACATATATACACACTAATCTAAGGATTAACATCAATCGTGCTGATGATATATTATTATGGTTACAGATTATTCACTTTTTTGTCAAAATCTCACCAAATAGTGTATTCTTCTTGGAGTAATCTAGCTGACTTATTGCAGTGTTTTTTGCTATGGATGGGGAACCTAAGTAACAGAAAGGGAGAAAGGGGTAAAAATGGCAGTGTTTACCCCATAGAGTCTATGGTAATTTTGTTTGGGAACCCAGGTAAAATGACATGGAAACCTGGTAGCTTTCACCTACTTACCACCCCTTAGCAAAAAAACACTGTATTGCATGCTACAAATTCAACAGCAGCGACAATAGTAAGACATATACATTTGTTGTATGAAAACTTAACAACATACATGTGCATACCTGAAGACTTTTCTGATTACTGTAATTGACAGCTAAATTAGACAAAGCATTGGCAGCATTTTCCTGAACATCTCTACAGTTGGATTCTAACAGGAATAGTAGTAACGGCAAGCCACCAGCATCACAAATCAAATCCTGGGTCAGAAATAATTACACGCTATTTAACAGTTGTACAACATTATGCTTACATGATGCAGTTCTTGTTCTCTCCTTACTCACTCACTAGACTCACACATATCAAACAGACAGACAGACAGACAGACAGAGACAGACAGACAGACAGACAGACAGACAGACAGACAGACAGACACACACACACACACGCACACACACACACACACATCATCATCATAATACATGTACATATGTGCACATAGTGAGTAATACACACGAGACATATAGATACACATTTGCTTATAACTGAGGGGTGGGGTGGGGGATTAAAGGCACTTGGCAGTGACACACCACACAATGAATAATCATCATATTCCACATAAGTTTTTTAGATTCACTTAAAAGTGACAATGCTTTATACCCCCACCATCATGTGAGGCAAAGGTCACGATGATAAGTTTCTCTTTTGATTTCAACATACTTACATGTACATCGAGTCTAAAGAAAGAGTGTGTTGAGGCTTGCGAGATGGATACTACATACCACATATCACTATGGCAACTGAACAACTATTAAATACTTGAAATCCTGTGACATCCATTTTTTTCTTGTCCATTTATTCTCTCATGATTGCCTTAGTGTTGACACCTACCAGTATCAAGCCGTATTGTTTTTTTTCCCAAACAAAAAAGTTTATTTTGTCAGCCTTGTTTTCTTATTTTCATTTGAATAGAAATGAAACACTACTTCTCTTTTTTATTTCTCTCATCTTGGTTACAGGAAAGACTCCAGATATCAGCTGCAGTCCATGAGTATCAGAAGAACTTAGTGCTCCTAATATTTGACAAATGATTATGTATAATGTACTGAGTATTTGAATTAGTTAAGAATCCTGTTTTCCAGACAAAGTGTATTGTCTTGAAATGCTACAAATTTAATTTTAATTGATGCCAGGAATGAAAGATTTCATTGATAGATTTCTCAAAAACTATACATGTATTATAGGTTAGAGAGACTCTGACAAATCCCATTGTTATTGGTATTACATGACAGTGTGTATATTACCTGGTTTGGTGTAAATGCTGCACTATTAGCAATTGTAACCAAGACTTTCTTCAACTGATCCGTGTCTTCTGTTGCCAGCATACCAACCAACATGACAGCCTCCTCACTGGATAAAAATCCAGAAACCGATTTGACTCTCTTGAGACCAACCCCTGAAGAGGTTGATTGGGCTGTGGAATCTTTCTGAGGTTGTCCATCTACACAACAATGACAATATTAAAACAAGAATTTGTCAACTACTGGTACTATGACAATCAAATTCTCTTCTAAAGTTCAGTAACAATTAAATTTCAAAATACTATCTCCCTCATCTTGAGAAAGAAACAGATATACTCAATTATTTGTTTCAAATAGTGTAGTGGACTATTAAAACAAATGACCCCCTTCTGACTTGCTAATATACAAACTGATTGACCTGTCAGGTAAAATGCATCACATTTTGAATTAGGAGTAAATTAACATAATCATTTCTTATATGAAAATGTCTATGTGATTCTGTGGTGTTTTTTTTCATTATAGCGTTATTACATGTATCTATAGCATAAAGATGGTAATCATCATATATTTTTTTCAATTTGAAAATAAGTCAGTTGAAAATAACCATTTTCCAATTGTTTTCTCACTGTAATTCCCCTCAACATCATAATAATAAACATTTTCCGTTACAATCGAAATATGTCACATGAATTAATTGTTTTCAAATTTCAAAATATGTATTCTATTCTAACAATTGTTGGAGTCAATTTCAAGCTTCGTGATCTGTGATAGCGACCCCGTACTCCTTTCAGTATTTTGATACACTACCAAAAATACTGACACACAGTGACTGAAACGAGGACGGGGTCACTATCTTCAGATATACATCACGAGGTTCCAGAAATAGATAAAAATTGTAGCTACACAAAACTGGGTCAGGTCAAAGGTTAACATGAGATTGAACAAGTAATATTTTGCCATCCAATTTCACCTATGTAACAAAACTGTAAGCGATAACAGAAGTCACGAAACCTAGTGTCTACATTCTACAATTCACAAATAACAAACTCAAAGTAAAATTCTCATGGTCATTTCAAATACATCAAGCAAACACTGCATGTGACATGATCACATCGACGGTTCAGTGTTTCGTGTTTTTGACGTGTTGCCAATCTGAGCGATAAGAAATTGGGACAAAATTCTTAAGATTACGCACCTGTACTGTCATTTTCACCATCTAGTTTAAATGCTTTCTTTTTCTTGGAAGTGTGATTCTTCGAGCGGGATAAATAGTACATTACACCCGCAAAACCCAAAATAACAACAGAGACACATGCTGCAATCACTCTACTGGTAGCTGCCATTTTAGAAGACGTCATTTCCGGTATCAATTCCACTGCAAAGTTACCGTAAGCAGATAGATATCTGAAGTCTAAAGTAAAGTTAGTTCGCTAAATTGTTCTTATCTACAAAAAGCTATATTATATTATACCTTGTGATTTACAAGTAAAATCTTATTTTCATAAGAAATAAAAGTGAGCATAGAGGGCGCGCTTTATCAGGTCCACTCGTACTCCATTCACCTCGAGCCTCCTGATTCACCCCAACAGCTCATCATCCCAGAGAAGTCAGTATGCCGATGAAAGGAAAAGATCCCATCAGGCGAACTTTACAGTATTTAAGACAGGGAAGAATACACCTCCGTGACAATGTCCAGATATTTACTATAAATTACAACCAAAAAGACGTTGCAAGTAAAGGAACAAGGTAAGTCGCCAGAACATCACAGTCTGATTGAGGCATATCGCATGGATGGGCAACCAGCCACTGTTGCTTGAAAGAAGAGTGGCTTAGGCCAACATTTCACCGAGAGATGTCATTTAGTAACTTGTGGCTTTCAATATATGATCACGAGGCAAGGGGGTGCAGGGCGTATCGACAATCCCATGTCCTACAAAGTGGTCACTTATTGTGCTCATGGAACCATGTTCATCACACGTGCATAGTCATAACTGTAGATCGATTGACGGTCATACACAACACTGTGTACAGTCGTGTGTGTGTGTGTGTGTGTGTGTGTGTGTGTGTGTTTGTTTGTGTGTGTGTGTTTGTTTGTTTGTTTGAGAAGACCAGACTAGTACAAATAATCCTGTTTATCCCTTGTAGATATCCATTGTATTTTAATCAACATTACAATGCATGTACATGGACGAGTTCTTTTTTAACTACTTTTATGTGATAATTAACCAGAGTACTTGTATGTTACCATTGTTTGGTAGCACCTTTTGGTGATGAGAATAATGATGATGCAGAAGACAATGATGGTGATGGTGATGGTGATGGTGATAATGATAATCACCATTGCCATCATCATCATCATCATCAACAACAACAACAACAACAACAACAACAACAACAACAACATATCATCATCATCATCATCATCATCATCATCATCATCATCATCATCATAGTGGTAGCAGTTTTAAATGTAATACTGCAAAGATACAAGTATGTACATTTCATTTCATTGCTATAATTCTTCCTCATAATTCTTTTTTCTTCTCTTTTCAACTAGGGATTTTATCTACTGGAATCTAGGTCAAGTTCAGTATAAAAGTCCACATGTACAAATGCTTACATTTAAAAACTTAACTCCATCACCTTGTATTAGGGCATGGTTAGGTAAGTGAATATATGTTTATTTCACAAGAATTCAGACCGATGTTGAACATGTTCTTGATCTTTATTTATATAAGTATTTTTTTCACAAAGAAGGTAAATTCATATAATTTTAACGAGTACTTCATATTTCCATAGATTCTGGAGAAGAAGTTGTCATGGATGTTGACAGTAAAAATAATGAAGAAATTCTAGAAACAGTTCAGAAAGTACTAGGCAAATCAAAGTAAGTACATATACAATGTATACTGTTTAACTTGGGATTATTTTTAGACCATTGGATCTACACACATACTACTAGGTGTGTGCAAAATACAATACCAGTTCAGATTCAGATTCAGCTATTTTATTGCCATATGTATAAAAACATTGCAATGTAACTGTTCACAAGTGCTCCTTTAATAATAGTAAAGTTACAGATAAAAAGACAAGATAAAAGTGACAACAGATAAAACATTAGATAAAAGTGAAAAATCAGGACTCATTTAAAAATCATATTGCAGAAGGGTAAAAGCTTTTCCTAAAATGTTGCCTTTATTCCTACAAAGAACTGACCAAAGCATAAACAACAAAGTCTTTGACTTGAATCTTGTGTAATGGATGCTGTCTTATGGATAATCCTAAAGTGAAATATGGCATCAAGTTGAAGACTTCTTGGTGCCAGTAATTCTTACTGCAGTGCAGCTGACCTTTAGTTCTTTATTTGCATAAAAATTGATATTTCACATGTAACAGAAGTTCAGAAAAGACAAAAGTAATCTAAGACTTGCAAAAGTTTGTCGTTTAGATGTTGCACATTGAATAATATTGAATAAGATGATTAAACAAATAAATGACGGGGGAAAAACACCCACAAAAAAGAAATGTTTTAAATTCAGCCTTCAGAATTGTTCTTACCTTCTGACAACAGTTGACACATAGTACCATCTACATGTATCATGTATCTAGAGCATAGGTGAAGATTTTAGAATTTTATACCATTCTTTTTCATTTACAGACTGACTTTGGAGGCCGAGGAAAGAGCCAGAGCCAAAAAGGACAACCCAGCTAACTTTGGTGATGGTGCTCTAAGAAAATGTATGTGTGAGGTAGCAGGGCAAGTACCTTGCCCATCAGTTGTAGAGCTACCTAAAGAAATGAGAGGCAAATACAAAAATATGGCAGCTGAAGATTGACAGTAAATGATAACATAGTAGATTTCTAGGTTATCTGACTTTCAAAATTATGCTTTTTTTTGTGTTTGTTATTTTTAGTGTAAAGAAAGAAAGGTTTGAATAAAATTTATTTAAATAAATGTACACACTATATATGTTCAACCTGTTTATTGTAATTAGGTATACCTCAGTTTCCATATAGACTTTGTTGGACTTCATAAATATCTCCACAACCAACAACTGTATATTGGGTATTGCATGTTTCAAATTTCCCTTTCCACTTTACTGAAAATATTTTGTTTAACATGACCCTTTCTCATATATCAAAGTATATCTTAGCCTGCTGCCAAAGTAGAATGTCAATGATAAAGAGTCACTTGAGAGGAACATGCAACAAATGGAGTTGTTGACAAATATTAAAACATGCTTGTAAAATTCCTCTCCTATTGACATGACTATAACTCTACAACATAAACTCTAAGGCATGCTAGGTACTTTCTAGAAATGGTGAGTTGAACACCAGCTGCTAAATGTGTAACAAATATTAATATTTGGCAAGTTAACTGTCATAGAGAAAAAGAGAAATAAACTTTTTAATACTCAGACATGAATCAACTTTTAAAGTTACCCTGGAATATATTGCAGGCCGGGGAATGAAGTAGCGAACTGAGTCACAATATATGCAACAACGCCAATAAACATATTTGTAAACAAGTGTTTTGGCAAGACCTGGAGAATGTTGGGCTTCCAGAGCCCTTTTGCCCGAAATAGTGGGGCCATTTTCAGCAAAACTGGGGTCATGCCTAATTTAACTACAGAGGATGGTATACACATCAAAGCATAACATATTTGCTTTATTGCAATAGTGACAATGATAAGACTGGCTTAGCCTAAAGTCAACCATAGAGGGCGGGCTGTACTGTAATATGTAACATACTGTTGATTGAAATAAATGAGTAAAGCTGTCAAACTATTGGGAGCCGAGTCAACTACATGTAAATAGGACAGAATACACATCATGACATGACATGACATGACCATGTATGTAACATTAAACCAAGTTGGTCCAAGTCAACTTCCTGCACAATACATCAATGACATTTTCATATACCCAAGATCTGGAAGGAGAGCTACCACATGGAAGTCAAAAATGTTAATGAACACACTTAAGTGTTTTGCAAAAATCCTTGAAAGAAGAAAATACACAGACATACTGCATGCACTATGTAAATATCAATACCAATATATCACTTGATGCAATATTCTGTGACTTGAAAATGTGGCTTGGCTTGTTTGAGTTATACATTTACTTTCTGTTGACAGTATATTCAACTAAATCAAACAAGAACAAGATACAAGACTGCATTTTATAATGTTATTCAATGTCATTCTGTCCAAGTTGTTAGTTTTTACTGTACAATTAGGGGCCTGAACTAGTTCATTTGCAAGAAGTCGACATTCAACTGCAACACATCCAGGAGATAATACACTATTGAACAGAAATCAAAGACTCAGTTGGACAGCTGATCAAGTAATGGCAACAATTTTCTGTTAGGTGTATTAGAGAGGGTTTTGTCTTCAGATAAAAACTAGGAGCCTTCAAGTCCATGTATAATCCTCAAAAATAGAGAAATAGTTTTAAAATAATGACAAAATATTTTCAAACGTGAATATCTAAAAACATGTTACTATCAATTAAAAAATTATCATATGCCTACTTCAAAAACGCTTGAGCTAAGGCCTAATTAAAAAAATTGTGTGGTTCCGATTACGCTTAATTTTAGAATAGGTGGGGTAGGTAGATTTTTTATTTTATTTTATTATATTTTTTTTTTTTGCATGTGTGAGTGTCTAGTTCAGGTTTTCCATTGTTTTCCAAATGGTCTCTGTGTTATTTTTTTCTTCCTATCAGATATACAGCCATTACAGATTGGAAGAACAGTTTTATACTGTCTTTTTAAGTTGATGTCAGTTTCCACATCCACTCTTTCTCGTGAGACTTCAATTTTTGTGATTTTATTATTTTTTTCTCGAATGTGTACAAAAAAAAGTTTATGGTCGACAGTGCAAAACTAGGTTGGGTTGAGTAACCAGAACCAAACAGTTATTTTTTTAGGCCTAATGGACAATGACATGTTCGATCGATTATCTTGTTAAAGGAAAAAAGTTTCCCAAATCTCTCAGTACGTGCCAAAGGGACAGAAACAGTAAAACAGTTTAATTTTTAATTTTTGCAAAGATAATGTCTTGGCAGACATTGTGTTGCAGGCAGGATTCTTGAATGGTTATGTGATCAGTATATATGTATGTATGAGTGTGTATGTGTATTGTAAAAAAAAAATTATCTGCTATTTAAAATGGAAGGGGGGGGGGTGTACTTCAAAATTTTTGATCCAGGCAGAGGGGGGGTTCTTCAAAATTTTGGGCTATGGCGGGGGGGGGGGGGGGGGGTACTTAAACGAAATTGGGGGTTTGACAAAAATCTCACCCGTCCCCCTCCAACAAGTTTTTGTGAAAACAGCCTTATTTCGACTTTATCTCACTGGAAACCAAAAATACAAAAGTAAGTATTGACTAAAAGGCCTTCTTGTACATGAACACAATGTAGTAGTATGGTAATATATATAGTGAGAATTAGCAGTTATTGAGAACTAGCTGAAAATTGTAAATTTACTAAATTTTCTAGTGGCAAAAATATCTAGGTTTTATAGTATTAATCAAAGAACTGGGGCTGGAAGATCATGGTTAACAGCTATCCCATCACAAAGAATATTATTCATTTCCCTTGCCTTTCAAGACTGGGACTCTTTTATAGACAAGCAGTCAAGACAAACCCTTCTGTTTACTTACAACTATTTTATACAGCAGTGTTAAAAACTGGATCACTTCACCATTCACCAAAATGTCTGCCATCAATTTACCATTCATAGGATTGTATACCTACTTTATACTGAGACACATGTTATGCAATAAATGTGATATCATTTTTGTTGGTTGGCTTCATGTTACTATATCAAGTTAATTAGCTGTTACACAATGGAACAGGTTATTTATGGAAAATGGGTAAATTCTTTGATTATTATCAGCTGTTTACAAGACATCTGCTTTGCAAGGAGAGGGGAGAGTTTATAGTAAAAATGGAGATCAACTTTGAAATAGTGTTACTAATAAAAGGGCTGAGATTCAAAAGTAGAATAGTTCTACAGGCATTAATGTTTTCTGGTACAAAATAGTGTTTCACTGTTGAAAAAATGTGACCAAATTTTGTAGGTGTTATTTTTTGGTAATTGCCAAATTTCCAACAATTTAAACACCAAATATTATTCTATATGTTAAATTGATTTTTTGAATTATATTGTCTGTTTGATACATATGAGTGAATTCTAGGGAGAATCCACATTTTTTTTTTACAAAGAAAGACATTCTGTCCTAAGACAATAAATATGGAGGCAATTTATGATAGGAGATGAGGATTATAGCTATCCTGGAATGCATGCGAATGGAGATTTTAGATTTTGCAAAATTCAAAATCCAAATCCGCATGGATTCCAGGCTAAGCAGCTGCCCCTTCGTTGTCTCACTGAACAACCCAGAATCTAGCACTTGGATATTGTTTGGCAAATGCCAGCTGGGGAGTCTAAAGCCCTTTAACAGCATGGGTTTTGTTGATTCAAGATGGCGAACTACTAGTGAAGAATCGAAAGGAAATCGTCTGCATGATATGCAATGATCACCGCTTCATAAATTTATATCAAAGGTATGTGCTTCTAGGCAGTGAAAACTTTAGTAGAGTTGTACATGTAATTACTAAAACAGGACGGCAATTTGCAGTCCGTCCATATCGTCTGATACTTGTGTGTACATGTAGCGTTATCTAATACTAGTTCTAGTCTAGAACTTAGAAGACTATTTTTGTCACGCCCACGTCGTGATAGCTATTTTTACGACTTGGATCAGAGTGTACTGGATGTCCTGACAGTTCCGTTGACCTCCATCATGATAGATAACACGTAACGTGTACTACCAAGTTCAAGGACAAGTGCACCAAAACGTCTAACACGTCTAAAGAAATATCGCACGATTGATCGATTTAGTATATTTTTTTCTCTGCCTTGGGATTCTGACGGATACTTTCCCTCTGTTTGGTCTGCCTGTCGTACTGTCTTTCTGTCCGTCTGCCTGTCAGTCTGCCCATCCATCAACCCACCCACTCATCCATCCATCCCATCCGTCAATCCATCCATCCATCCACCCACCTACCCACCCATTCAACGTACCACCCATCCATCATCCATCCATCCATCCATCCATCCATTCGCCCAGCCACCCGTACCCACTCACTCTTCTATCCACCCCATCCCATCAACCCACCCACCGCCGACCCATCCATCCATCCATCCATTCGTCCATCTCCATCCATCCAATCACCCACCCACCCATTCTATCCATTCTTTCATTACTCATTACTGAGACATGCATAAATCATAGTACTGCTACATGCTTTACACTTGCTGTACTTGAAGTTGAGAAAAACAGAAACAAGTATGTCAAGTCACTCCTGTGATTCTTTAATATGTATTCCTTGATATGCCAGTGATGAGATGTTATTGGTATGAAATCATATGGACTGCATTTTAAGCCATTTAGCCTGTGATTGTGTATGAAATTTATAGACGTCTTGTGATATTCACAACTAGAAATGTATTCACTTGTTGTTGAAGTCTGTTAATGAATAATATTAACATAGCCAATTTGCTAACGTGCACTAGCTTTTCTCCTAACTTTTATACAATGGATTTCAAAATACCATGCATTGGCTCTGTATAATACAGTCACTCAGAAACTAATAAGAAACTACACATTGTACACTTTTGAGATAGCAAGATTGAATGAATACAGTTTCTTTCAACATTTTGTCTAAATGAAAAGAGATGAGCTGACATGCATCCATGCAGACATCAAATGCAAACGTCACAACACTGGCACCTGCATGTCTGCATCCTGTTGTAGTATGTAGGTTTAAAAGGTTTATTTCATTCAGACTAAATGTAGCAATAAATTGTGATCTTGCTATTAAAGTGTAGCATGTTTGTTGTTGATTTCTGCTTGGTTGTATCAAACAGAGTGACTGAACGATATTTTGAAATCTGCTGTATGTGTCATTCAGTTTTTGTTTTTTTTAAATCCATCACTAAACAAAGTCAAACAAACACAATGTGATATTCGAAACACAAAATAAATTTGTTTCTTAACAGATATCCAAACAACCACAGATGAGTAAGCAGATGAAGCTTGTACATGTGAGAGAAGCCAGGCTTTAGTTGTGAAATAAAAAATGGCTTACTCAGACTCACAGAGTGACATCATAGAGGGCTTCCTGTGCCCTATATGTATGAAAGATCTAACATCAGTTTATCAGCTGCAATCTCACTTTGACGATGCTCATAGCGATGAGTTTGGAAATAAAGATGTTGTACAGCAACTCAAAGGACTCTTTGGCAAGGCTAAGAAAAAGATTTTACAGAAGATAGAGGGTACAGAGACGGAGACACATAGCCAAGGTCATGGTGGGATTAGCCCAGAAGATGAAATGACCGGACAGTTTGCAAACTTGTCAACAGTAGATGCAGGTGGTTTTGATATCACGCAGTGGGAGCCACAAGAAATGGGTGAGCAAGTTCATAGTCTAGTGCTATTCTGTTGATTCTCAAGATCTGTCCTCTGAAGAGATGATTCAATACTATGGGTAATATCTAGACTATAGTTAGTGATATATGCTTATCTTTTTTGTATGGCAAAACTTGGCAATAAAGTTTGATAAAAAAAATGCTAGGTGTTAAGTGATTTATATATTATAGTGAATATATTCTTCAGAAATGCATACAAACTTTCAATGAAATTCCATTCTATATAGAAAGCTTTCTGTTGTTGATTGGTTGATGGACATGTTATTTGTTGAATTGAATGAATCATGGTCATAAATCCAGTACGAATCGAGTTCCAAGTTTATTCAGTGTATGTGACTTAATGTGTGAGTCATCTAATACCTGGTACAACTAGGTAAGCAGATACCAGAATTATGTGACTTAAGTGACACTCTCCAATCTCATATACAGGTACTATTAGAAGTTATACCGATGCCTTTAGAGGAGTACGAGATACAAGAATTGACTGGTTTGTTGTTGAGACTAATAAACTTTTGATTCGACTGGAAAAACTCTTGGGTTTTGAAAGCCAGGGAATGGATTCTTCAAAACGAAAGGGTGATTAAAATTACTTGTTATATCCTTGTAGTGATATTTGTCTGAATTGAGTACGACCAATTAAGTTTTCATACAATTTAATTGGTTGACTGTATAAAACACTTTAAAACTACTGTTCAAGTATCAGACATGGAATTGAATACATTGTGCTATATAATTTACAGACATGTATATCCCACATTTGAAGTATTCTGCATCAACTATTTCTGTGGGCGTGAGAAGCATATAAAAATTATTAGAATTTCTGAGTATGTGCAAGTACAACTTTGAAGAATTGAATGATTTTAGCCAAGTCATTCCAGATATTTATAATGAGGACCTGGTAGAATGGAAGGTACAATGTGAAGGATTTAATGCACAGGGATTATATGCTCCCAAGGGTGTTGAGGAAGCAAAAAGGCCTATTGTACCATTATAAATGTAGATATGTGCCAGGCAGTGTGCCCTCTAATGATAGCCAATTTTTGTTGTTGTGGGTCAGTATGATAAAGACTGGCATTTCTTGTGAGTCACCAAATAGTAAGATATAGGGGAACACCAAATTTTGGTGTGTCACTAGAAATTATGTGCATCAGTGAGACGTCAAATTGGCTTGGCGGGCACACTGTTGCCGCAGGGTAATAATTGTACAGCAGTTTGAGCAGTGTGTGGAAGAGCCGTCTATATTTTTAATAATAGACTTAGAAGTACTCTAAGTCACTTAATTTACAGTCACTATTTGCCTCCCCACCCCCACCCCCACCCTCACCCCACCTAAACTGATTGGTAATAGGACTGTTTTGTTATATTCTTCATCAGCATTTGAGAAGAGTATAGTTCCATGGGCACCAGATGATGATGTTAAATTCTGTCCAACATGTGGGGATAAATTTTCACTTGCCAAGAGAAAACACCACTGCAGATTATGTGGTACTATAATGTGCAATAGATGCTCTGAGTTTCTACCAGTGTCCGTTGCAAGTAAGTCATACATATTGTGCTTTTAGTTTTCATCATACTCACCCTAACATTATGGACGACACCATGGAATAAGTATATATGATGCAGTAATATGTGTTTAAAGTGACCATATGATGATGATTGGGTATTTATTTTGGATTTTTTAATTTACAAAACAATGTTAATGTAGCTTCCCACTGAAAAATCAGTGTGAAACAACATATGCCAAGTCCTTGTTTGTAATTGTAACTCAATTAATGCGTACAATAACAAACTTTTTACACACTTTGTAGCTTTTTGCATTGTATTGAGTTACAAATACAGACAGGGTCATTGTTGTTTGTATGTATGATATAGGCATAAGTATGTATGATACAGATAGAAGTATGTATGATATAGGCATAAGTATGTATGGTATAGGCACAAGTATGTATGATATAGGCACAAGTATGTATGATATAGGCACAAGTATGTATGATATAGGCATAAGTATGTATGATATAGGCATACGTATGTATGTTATCGGCATAAGTATGTATGATATAGGCATAAGTATGTATGATATAGGCACAAGTATGTATGTTATAGGCATAAGTATGTATGATATAGGCACAAGTATGTATGATATAGGCATAAGTATGTATGATACAGATAGAAGTATGTATGATATAGGCATAAGTATGTATGGTATAGGCACAAGTATGTACATGATATAGGCACAAGTATGTATGATATAGGCACAAGTATGTATGATATAGGCACAAGTATGTATGATATAGGCATAAGTATGTATGATTTAGGCATAGTATGTATGATATAGGCATACGTATGTATGATATAGGCATAAGTATGTATGATATAGGCATAAGTATGTATAATATAGGCATAAGTATGTATGATATAGGCATAAGTATGTATGATATAGACAACTATAGGGCAATAACATTTGTTTTTCATTTTTGTCCCAATATAGAAATTAATAACTGAAGCAGTTATGTATCATTGATCTTAGTCATATAGTGAATTCAATATTGATAAAACATCAGTTATTTTAAGATGAAAACTAATCTTTATTTAAGTAATGTGAAGTGATGTTATGAAATGACTGGATGTGTCATAAGACCACCCACTACATATTTGTAATGTTTATTTAGGTCACATATTACACACTTGCCTTTCTATTTGTGGAGAACTTTAAAATAACACAGTCAGGAAACAGGAATTTGAAGACAAGTATTTCCTTTTTGTTACTGTGGAAACGGGGTTGGCATAGTGTTACAATGATGGGACATGACATTTTTCACATAAAAATAAGACACTTTTTAACCTCAAACTACCAATAACAGAGGCACCACACACACAGCAGAATCCTGTACCTAATCACATTGAAAGGTGATAAGCATTGCTATTCTGTCATAGCATGGTAGAAATGGCTTGAAGGCTTTAATGGATTTAATTAATCACTTTTCTACTAAAAGCAATGTGATCATAACTTGTCTGTGTCTACATACAAACTGTTCCCAAACCTCTGTAATCATCTATCATTAGTGTTTGAAATTGTCTGTATGTGTATAGCCTCACATTCGTGAAATAACACACCAGCGCTGTTTCTACTGTACATGGTTGATCATGTTGAACTCAAAATGAAAATTTAATGTATTTTAAAAATCCAGAAAATTATTTGAGCCACTATTTATGCTAAAAGCAAAATTCAAAAGCGTGAGATGTTTCATTCCATCATGTGAAATATCAAAGATTCATTCAATACCAGAACACTATTAAAGGACTGCCTGTATTTCCACAGGAACACTAACAAAGAGTAATCACCAGTCTTCACCAGAAAAACCGCAAACTCACCGACGTCAAGCAAGTGGTGGATCGGTAGATGATGAACCGGAATTCCGTATCTGTCAAGAATGTGAGAAAATACTAATTAGGAAAGCAGCTGCTATTAAAGAGAAGACCACCAAACCACTTCTTGTACAATTATATGAGGTAAAAATAATAACTCTTTTAGTGGTTTTAATAAAGCATCAGGTAGCTTTAAGTACTCATTGATTTTTGCTAACTTTGATATGTGATTGTGTTATTGGGTCCTACATGTCAAACCACATCACTTGTAAGTTCAACTGGTATTGCTTTATGTGATAGAAACTAACTATATAAAAGGTGACATTGACTGCACTCTTAGGACATGACATTGACTGCCCTCTCTAAGCATTAACTGCCTTCTAAGGAGGTGACAATTACTGCCCTCTAAGGAGATGACATTGAATGCCCTCTAAGGAGATGACATTGAATGCCCTCTGAGGAGATGACAATGTCTGCCCTCTCTAAGCATTGACTGCCCTCTAAGGGAGTGACATTAACTGCCCTCTAAGGAGGTGACAATTACTGCCCTCTGAGGAGATGACAATGACTGCCCTCTAAGGAGATGACTGCCATCTAAGGAGGTGACATTAACTGCCCTCTAAGGAGGTGACTTTGACATTGACTGCCCTCTAAGGAGGTGACAATGACTGCCCTCTAAGGGGGTGACTTTGACTGCCCTCTAAGGAGGTGACAATGACTGTCCTCTAAGGAGGTGACATTAACTGTCCTCTAAGGAGTTGACATTGACTTCCCTTTAAGGAGATGACACTGACTGCCCTCTAAGGAGGTGACACTGACTGCCCTCTATGGAGGTGACATTAACTGCCCTTTAAGGAGGTGACACTGACTGCCATCTAAGGAGGTGACATTAACTGTCCTCTGAGGAGGTGACATTGACTGCCCTGTAAGGGGGTGACTTTGACTGCCCTCTAAGGAGATAACATTGACTGCCCTCTACAAAGGTGACATTGACTGCCCTCTAAGGGGTGACTTTGACTGCCCTTTAAGGAAGAGACAGTGACAGCCCTCTAAAAAGGGACTCATTTGAATACTTCGGAATTTGACATAACCATGTATGTTGGATCTCACACGATGAAAAAAAGTAGTCTCAGTGCTTGCTTTTGTAATGTATTGATGCTAGATATATGACTACTGTCCAAAATACACATCAGTATCTCTTACTTTTATGATATGATGTTGCTCATGGCATTTATATGTATCAACTGTTGAAATGACTCTGTAAGGTCATCTTCTCAACTGAAGTTGTCAGTTGTGAAATACCTATAAGGTGTTTATGGTGTTGTACATGGAAAATCTTGTTGTACATGGTATCGCCTTACATGGTCAACATTGAAAGTCTTGTACATGGTATCTCATCTCCATCTCCTAAAATCGTGTACAGTGTGATACTCAACAGAGTCGCATAGATATTAATCACAATAACATTAGAGTAGTACATTATGTACTCAAAGATAAATAATAGACATGCCATAAACCTCACTCCAGTGTGTAAGAACTTTCACATTTACAATTACTTTGTTACCATAGTTACCATACAATTCAGATTGAAATGTAGTATTCAGTAAGACTATCTCTGATTGACAGTTTCTCTGTGAGAGGGAGAGAGTTTGTTATTGACAATAATTCATTAGGCCAAGCGGAGGAATCAAAGTCTTTGTTTGTAGCCCCCTCCAAATTTTGAAATGTTGGCAAACAAAAATTTGAAAAACACAAAGAAATCTTACCAGATGGTTCTTCATCTATTTCAGGTAATCTCAATATTGTCCAATAATACGATACTGAAATCTTGTTTTAAAAATGCACCAATATATTTGAATGCAATATGTTTCTTGTAAACTATATCTACTCTGAGCAAATATGATTAATCACAAAATATCGTGACCTTGAATTACTGATGCAAGAAATTTGAAAACTGAAAACCCAGTGATTGTTTTTGTAAAAGCTGTGAGGGGATACAAAACATACCATTTCATAGTTTTCATGACTTTAATAAGTAGCTTTGCATGGAGAAGTATGTACTGTATTTAGAGACATAAATGATTGGTTATGAAAGAAGAATTATTTGGACAAAGTGTTTATTACATAATGTCATTTATCAAATAGTCTGCAGTGGATATGTAATTGATTCATACTTTTCTCTGTACAAATTTAGGACTAAGAATGTATGATATAGTATAACAGTATCTATCAAATGGTTCTACCATTTCTCTGTTGCAGAAATTGAGAATGTCCATAACAGATGTTGAAAATGTGGTTCCTACTTTCACAGAAATGGCACTTTCATTAAAGTGAGTAGATCAGTAAAAGTGGATTTGTCTTTGCATTGTGTTTCAAAGTAATGTTTACACATCAAGTAAATACAGCTAAAACAGGTAAAGTTTGCCCCAAGACTATTTGTAATATATACATACATTTATGATCAAAGTCGATCATTTTACAAGTTTAGGTTGTTGTGTTACTTGATAGATAACAACACTTTTAATGCTGAACACAGCATGATTGCTATAGAGGGAAGTTTCAAAAGCTGAATGGATATAAACAAAACTCTCTTCAATCTCAATCCTGCTGTCTTCAGCAATAAAAGTGCTGTTATCTAGTCAATAAAACAGCAAACCCAAGTGCCAAATGATTGACTTACATGTATATGTTATGTACAGTCTTCTGGCAAACACTCCCTGTTTTAGCTGTACCATTAAGATAATCATCATTCAGAAGGTGTTGATATACATTCATGTATGTAAAAGAATATGTCCAATTAGCTGTAAAGGAAAAGGTAAAAGGGCCAAGGAGAATATTGATGTACTGTAAGTCATTGATATTGTCATAAATACCAACCGATGAGAACATCAATATGTGTAGACGATATAGATTGAATCAACTGATCTAGAAAGTGTTTGTCAAAAGTTTCAGTAATTAGCTTCGGTGTGATGACATGCTCTGATTTGTCAACGCGATAACTCTTAAAGTAATGTAATACAAGTGTTTCTACCCTCAGGCTGTCTGTGTTCAGTTCAGGTCTAATGATATCATGTTTTTAGATTTGTGATTTTGAGACCGATAACGCTTGTATGTAGGATCTAGGATGTCCTAAATCACAGTGTAAAATGATAATTTATATCACTTGATGTTTGGTATTTCTGTCTCTTATCTTATTTATCAGTGCTGGTGAGACAAGTTACAACCTAGACCGTGCCTCTATTATGAGAATGAAGTTACTCAAGATGTATGAACTTATAGATTCACTCAGGTATGTGATGACATACATTTGTATTTAATGTATGCAAAGATGTTTACAGGAATAGATATATCCTTTCTGATTCATTTCATGATGTTGACTTTCTACTAACATTTACAGCTAGTACAAGGTGTAGCCTACAAAATTTATGCAAATGAAGTTGATGAGTAACTAAGTAATACATCATCCACAAAAGAAACGTCATTACTAATTGATGTGGTAGATAATGGCATCAACTCTTATCAGTGTGGCAAGCTGTGAAGTGAGGCATTACAAGTCTCCTATAGTATAATATTCAATTATTAAAATGACTGTGGTTCACAATCTGCTTCTGAATACTATGGAGCCTATTGTGATTAGAGCTCATTTGTGGCTAACATATCTGTCTGATAACTAGAATATAGCAGACAGCTGACAAATAGAACTACAAATCATGAAATGTTGATATGCAGTGTCAGTCTTGTTTCTTTAACAGCAAAACGATTTTGAGCCTTGGAGTATCGGGAGAAACTCAGCCAAACCAAACCACTTTGAAGCTACAACGAATGGTTCGTCAGAGTTCCGTGGCCTATTTGCAGGACACCATGTTAACTTTACCTTCATTACCATCACCTGAGCAGTTTGAGAAAGTGAAAGCACAGAGAGAAGCAGCTATTGCTAGGAAATTAGAAGAACAAAGGCAAGCTGCAGTGGAAGAACAAAGACGGGAACAAGAACGGAAAGAGCAAGAGAGACGAAGGCAAGAACGTTTCAGACCACAGTTTTCAGGAACTCCAGTGCATTTCAGGGGAAGAGAGGAAGACATTCCAAGAGAAAGAACGGTAACAAGAGAGAGTGTTGGTGCCGAGGGTTGGGGACCAACACAGGTACCAGCAGGAACTGCTGCAGCATCCAATGATCCTATGCTGCAACAAATGGACATCATTAGAGGTTACATTCAGCAAGCCAGAGAGGCACAAAAACACGATGAAGTTCAAATGTTGGAGAGTAATTTGAGAGAGCTCCAATCTGAGTATTGGAGACAACAACAAAGTCAGATGCAAAATGAGATTGACAGAATGTGAATAATGAAATAGAGGTCATAATGATGTCAATATGAACCCATTGTACAATCCAAGAAATGTTTTAAGAAGAGTTTTAACCGAAATATTGACTTTAAAGTTAACCAACATTTTTTTTATATCAACATTACAGAGTGCTACTTGTTTATCTTTCAAAAGGGTAGCAACAACAAGATGCTAATTTTGAAAGTGATATTATCAATATTAGATCTAAATTTTTAGTCGTACATTTAGAATCCTTCCATTAATGAGATATTTACTGTAAACACCGCTTACAGAAAATTTTCTCTCTTTTTTTTAATCTTGTATTTACTAAGTATTTAGAAACTTTTTTAGTAACTACACATTGCTTTGATTGTTGAACTTTAGGAAAGCAGTCCTACGAGTATATATATCAAAATAAAGGGTAAGTTTTTAACTTGGTTGGACAGGCTACAAAGTCAGCCTTTTTACCTCTAAAACCAAAATATTAAATTTGTATGAAAATATAAACTGCCACTTTGAAACATTAAAGTGGTCATATAGATTTGGTATTTTGGATTTTTAGTTTATAAAACAATTTTATCATGGCTTCCTACTTGAAAAAATCAATTTGAAACAACTTTGACTAAGTCTGAGTTTGTAACTCAATACATTGCAAAAAGCTAAATAATGTGTAAAAAGTTTGTTGTTGTACGTACAACATTTCACACGTTTATCAATCTTTTGCAATTTATTGAGTCATAAACAAAGACTTGGCATATGTTGTTTCACATCCATTTTTCCAGTAGGAAATTCAAAATCCAAAATAAATACCCAAATCTTCATCCATATGGTCACTTTAATATCATGATAGTGTACTTTATGTACAAAGAAGTGAATGGTTATCAACGTTTATGTACACCAGGCAAAAGTAGAGGTTAGTTTATTCATTCCATTGGCATTTACGATAACTTCAAAAAATTTGGTCTTTATATGCAGGTTTCTGTATTCTATGCAAATTCTCCATATAAACAAGTCTTTTATAAGCTTTACCTATCTGCTGTCATTTCCTAAGGAAGTATTGTATGCAAGGGTGGGGGGGGGGGGGGGTGCACAGCATAGAAGAAATGATAGATGTACATTTCAGTGAGTAAACATCTGCCTTAGTTTGTTATTTACAATACTCTACTATTATTGGTTTCATGCCTGATCAAAAAGATACATCTGAACAGTGACCATAAAGTCTCCAGTCTTTTATCTTCCCAATGAGTGATGTATGGTGTATGTTGCCTTGCTATGTACTTTTAACTTAAAGACAGTTTAATAGCCTGCCAAACTTAGTGTGCTATCATTTGCTCCTCTAAAACATTGTAATAACCTGTCAACTTGGGAGTTTGTAAACTTCACATGTTGTTCCAGATTTGCATCTTTATTGGTGACTTAAAATGGGTTCATACGCTCCTTGAATCTTCCGGAAAGTTCTGACATTTAAAAAGACTCCTGAAAGGTCCTGAAAAGTCCTGAAAATATGCAATCATCTCCTGGAAACTCCTTGAAAATTGATAGACCATTGATTACTGTCATAAAGTGTTGAAAAGCAGGTAACAAATAAAATGTATTTCACTGGTCAACACTCCTGGACATTGACCCAAGTTGATATGAATACTGTACTCCTGGAAAACTGATTAAAAACTCCTGGAAAGTCTGGACATTGATTTGACTTTTAGGTGTATCAGCCCTGTGTGATATTGATCTCTTTAAACTAAGTTTAATACAAACCTTACAAGTGTACATGTCAATGACAGCTGTTAACGTGAAATATGTGTATAATATTAAGTAAATAGCAAGTATTCTGTAGAATGAATTAAATAGCCCTGTTACCCCGCACTGTCATGATAGTCTTACAGGGAAAGTGATTGTAGAAAGAACCCCTCCCCTCATTGTATATATACATGTCCCTCCCCCTATGTCATACTTATAGTGAAAGTCAAGGCACTGAAAGTGAGTGTTATGTTCACATAATATAAATCATTTGATATGTTACATGCTTAGCAGGAGATAGAAGTGACACAAAGCCAGACATTTATGTGTATTTCATTTAAGTTTTATTCCAAACACACCTTTGAAAATTTGACCTGAAATTCATCAGACATTTAATAGTAGTGCTACATGTGTATGTGTGTATTTAGATCTCAAGATCTCTCTTGAAGGGTGAACGACGCGATGATTTGATACCACATATAGCATGCTGCTAGATGAGACATTTAGTGCAATATGTACCATTTTGGCATTTCAAGATTGTTACACAAACACTGCAACGTCACCAATACTAGTTTTATGATAAACGTTTACACAAAGCAAAAATATTGAATATCCCTATCATATTTTCTTTCCCCCAATATTGTCATTAGTGCATTCAATGTGTGATAACAGTAGATACATGTTCACATCATATCTTCATTTCTGTATTACGTATTTGACTTTGTGAGTAGAATCTGACAAAATATCTGTGAATGTTAAGCACAATTTTGTTTTCCATCACAGGTATCTACCAGATAACAAATTTTTCAATAAAATCAAACCAAGGAAGATACACGAATCTTGACTACGAGTTATTGTAAAATTTTGCCATTTCTGTAACATTTTTTTTTTTTTTGAAAATATATAAATATAATTTGATAAACTGAGCTTTTGAAAGAGAGTTTTAAATTTGAAATTTGAGACGTGTAAAAAAATAAAATTGACATATTGAATGCATTAATAATGCATTCAATACCAGTATGTTATGTCCTTTTTATTTTCTTACACATACGTCTCAAATTTCTGGCCTGTATGTGTTTTACCACCATTATTTACATTTGTGTATAAGTACACAAAACCAATTCAGACACATAAATATATAATGTTATTTTGAAGTATTTGTTATACTTTTGAAATGTGTCCACAGTTACAGACTGTTCAACTTCATGACGTCCATTGTAAACTGACAATAGTAGTATTGTATCAAAAAAGTACATGTCAACATTTAGAACCTACACGTGCTGTCATGTAACCTGGTGCTATTATTTTTCCATGTGTCCAATACACCCTAATAAAAGTTATAAATGAGTTTTCGTTTTCAGAATAATCAAAACAATATATAGATTTTTACATAGGAATAATGTTTTGTTTGTTAGTCGTCTGTTGACTTATGATTTCAACATGTTATTACCTGCATAAAGATATTTTATTTCAAAACTATTACCTGCATAATTTATTTGTATAATTGATGTTAGTTAATTTGAATATTTGAATTAATTTAGGAAATGTTTATGCACATAGTCAAATTTGTGAGAGTATAAACTGAAAAGGTGAGGGGAGAGTGGGAAAACAATTACATAGAAGGTATTTTATTTCTTGTTGCGTCTTACATGGTGAATCTACCATATTTACAAACAAACATGTAGTGCATTACCAGGTCATTTTTCTTAAGTAATATATTTTTAGCCCATCCCCCATGCCATCGAGGGTGGGGGTTCTATTACAATGGAGTTTAGTCTGTGTCTCTATCTGTCTGTCTGTCCATCCACATGCAGCCATACCTCAGACTTTGTAGCCATACAATGGCTAATATACATATAAGTTGACATACTCCAGTGACCATACGCATGTCACTTTGTTCCAGACATTATCAAATTTGACAGAAAGGTAGCCATGTGTTTTGTAAGAACATCACAATTGACACCATAACTCAAAAACTGTAATACTAATACGTATATTAGACACTCCATTCTAGTTGATAGTAACACAACTACATACGTAACAACACATCAATGCAAATGACATGTCTCCAAAATATGACTTTTTTAATGATAATATTGTAAAATGACCTTTTCTAATTAGATCATTGTGAGAGGCATGGAGAACCATCAAGGTTTAGACTATTGTTGCTTACATCCTCAAAATACTTCTGGTTAAAAGCATTCTGTTATGATATTGCAATCTGAACATAAAAATGTACACACACACACACACACACACACACACACACACACACACACACACACAAAATGGAAATGTAGTAACTAGATTGGTTGAGTATTAAAAGAGATAATGATAACACAGAATAGCATATGACATTGTTGTTGGCTAATTAGCTTCAATTAGGGTTCATTGCTAACATGAAACACATGGTTTGCACACTGCTGAAATCACAGCCAACACATGGTTTGCATGGAATGTAGCAACTAATTATAGTCTACACTTGGCATCGCTTATGATACATAATGTAGGTAATCAATCTGATGTAGGAATACAGCTAGATTTAATTTATTATTTACATTTAGTTACTTTGTATTGTCATATTGGCGTTCTGAGAGTAGTCATCTCTTCCTAATATAGAAGAAGGCAATCACTATCAGAACAATAAAATAAAAGGCAAGTGGCAGTATATATGAAGCAAATGCAAAGTAAATCAAGTAAATCTATGGTATTCCTACATCAGATTGTAATCAGAGTACCTTTGTAAAGAAGTATAATGTGTTTAGGTTAAATGGTATAAAACACATGTCTGTCATTTCCAAACCACCATTCATTGAATGGTCAATAATCGTAACACATTTTTTGGTTCGAGTTAACAACACATGCAAAGAAAACTGTCATACTTAGTACAGTTGTAGTCTATGCATGTATGTATGTATAGAAAGCATTGTGATATGGTTGCTAACGTAACATAACATAACTAAACTGTTCTTATGTACAGAATCTTGTATGATTCTTACATCTTTATGTAATTCTCTGACTTTTCAGTTTTATGTTTAGTATATTTTTATCATGCTTTGCCATGTATTGTATTATACTGTATCATATTTTATGTTTACTAATTGTCTACTTGTTTTGATGTTTTTTTAACAACTCCAAGGTACAATCCGATTTGATGTAATAGTCGTTTTAGTCAATAAGATAATCTAATCTAATCTAATCTAATCTAATCTTATCAAATCTTGTCTAACAAAATTATGCATAAAGTGAATACTGTCAATTTTGCTATTTGAGAGCAAGTAGTTTGCATACAGCCAACAGATACCAGTATTGAATGCATTTGTGTACTTTAAAAGTTTTTAAGACAAGACAACGAATTTATATAAATCTGTATTTTTGTTTATAAACCAGTTGGTTGTTTGCTCTAGCTACAATCGTGGACAAAACAAATTTTCACAGTTAGAATGACATACAACTTGCTTGTGTAAGATGTGATATGCATAAATTATGTCCAGCTGTTCAGTGACTCATTTGTAGTGTGACCACAAAGTAGATAAGAATTGTAGAAAAGATGTAAATGATATAAATAAAAGTGTCCATTTCATCCACAGACAGGCATTGCTATCTGCTTTATTAAACTGGCTCTACATTGTCAAGCTAGATAGCCAATTCTCTGTTCTAGTCCACAATACTAACATCTCTAGTACATCGTCATTGGAAAGCGCCACCTAGTGGCAGGTAACGTCATAATATAATTGTTAAATTTCTTTGGTGATTAGAATTATATTGTATGAAAAACTTGTGTTAACATGATCATGATCACAGTATTTAACATTATATAGTTTTAATTGATTTCCCTTAAATCCCACAATTCTAACAATGATGATGACTTCAACATAAACAGATATAATCCATGTATATACCTGGCACAGTATATAATGTAATGTAATAATATATGTACAAGTACCAGTACAATAATTCCATTGTTTTGGGTGTCAATTGACATTTTCAGTTTTCTATCACCATTGATAATTTCAACACAGGCAACATTTGCGTACAAGTGGAGACAATTGGCACATTGCCTCTGTTTTATATTACATCTTTGGATAACTAATTGTGGAATTCCTAACAAGCTGAATACACTATCCAACAACCTAACCAGTTATTTCAATTTATAAAAAAAAGCGGTTGTATGCCTGTAAGACAGGGTTATACAGTTGTGATGATATATGATATTTTCTCACTATTACATATCTCATATAGTTTTAGTGATATTGATATGTCTAATTTTTATTCATGCCACAATATTATTCTGTGCACGTGAAAAAAAATAAAAGCTTTAATAATACACTGCCTACAAATTGTAATGTGTACATTCTTATTGAGTCTCAAAGACATCAAATTTTCATTTGTTGAAACCATAGAGGATAAGAAAATACATAAATATGAAGACCGTTTGTGCCATCTAATTAGTCCCCTTCATACTTACCATATACTGAGTAATGATAAAAAGATCAGAGGAGAGACGAGGATTCAGAATACACTACTTAAGTCGTGTATAGGCTGTGTGTGTATCCCCTAGCACTTCTAGTTGTTTCTACTGTCAGATTCACATAGCTTCATCAATCAATCAATCTTTATTTGACACACTAAATATTTAGTGAGAAATTTCAGAAATGTGAAAGAAATGAACACAGTAAAAAACACATTGTCTTTGATGTCAATTATACATTTAATCAGATTTTAATAGTGCAAATATTGGTACTTCAACTACATACATACCCTATTTGTAATATCTGTCTTGTCATCTTCACATACTTTCCTATTTAAAAAAAAAAATTGAACAAGGAATTTCAGAAATGTGAGATTTATAATCAGATATTGTTACAATAAATTATATTTGTTTTGATGAGAAATAAAGGAAAACGTATCAGGTTTTAGTTCAAATAGGATTTGATCACGCCAGCTGCATAACACAGATGGAATGCTAGCTGTTAAGAAAGAACATAGACTCAGTCATCTATTAAGTAAATTGTGTATGCTACACTGGAGATTTATATACACCAAAATTAGGTCTAGGTCATGCACCAGGACACCTGGAAAAATTGTTGATAAGATTGGAAAAAATGAAATCCAGCACAAACAATTTATCAGGTTAGCAATTGCCAAGATCATTAGTTAAAATGGAGATAGGTTTCATTGCGGACAATTGAACAGAAATTGTCTCTGAGTGTAATCCTACCAGGCTAATTAGCAATGTAATTTGACCTGGAGGTCATCTGCTGGCGTGTGGTAGGATGAACCAACTATGTAACCATCTGGATATATATACAATACTACATGTATATGTATTAAATGCCAAGGTTTCATTCAACAGTTTAATATCTTTGATGATGAGTATTTAACTTTAATTTGAAATGTCATTTTTTGTAATCTTATTTCATGTCTACATCTTAAAATAATCTTAAGCCCTTTTTAAGTGAATTTTGATGAAAGAAGTGGTTATCTGTCATCACCATTGATGTTCCAAAATGTAAAATAAGAATTTGAGAGAAATAAAATAAGCTGAATTTTATTTGTCATTGTTATTTTATTCAACCTACTGTTAATGGTGTACCAGAAATAACAACATATCTATTGAATGAGTTGTATGTTTGTATGTTTGTAGCTTGTCTCCAATGACGTAAATTGATTGTCAACACTTAGATCATTCATGTCACACCAAATAAATGAATGACCTTTGACCTTTGTAGAAATTGGAATCATAACATTGTCACGCACAGTTAACATCGATCCTTCTCCCATAAGGTTGATAGGTGACCATTCAATATGTGTTGACATACATCTACAAGAATACAAGAATTGTATAATAAGGATTAATGTGAAATAGAGAAAAATATGACCAGTCCTGCCCTGACCCCTTGCAATTTGTTTGAAATATACATATTCTAATAGGATTTATTTGGCTATTATACAGGCCATGCCTGTTGAATCATTAAACACTATTGATTCAACTTCAGTAACTACTGTAGTATACAGTACTGTAGTGTAGTATACAGAACATTTTCATTTTGAGTATGGTCAGCAGAATGAGCAGTACACAAGAACAAAAAAATGTGACATTAAAGTTCAAAGTACTAGAATGATACAGACTGTAAACATATTAATGGTAGGGCTTTGCCATCACAACACCTCTAACATTAAATAGTCGACCAATCTGGTAGCTTTAAAAATTGAGAATAATCACTTTTACACCGACAGTAAAGGCATGTGTAAAATCTAATTACCGTACCAATAATGTACACTATTATTGATGTGAATACCTAGAATTCCTATTACTGGTAAAGTATAGCTATCAATTCAATTGAGACATCAAAATTCATAACAATCCATCATAACTACAAAACAAGTACTTACAACGTAGTCCAATACCCAGGTGGCAGATCAATCTATAGCTTAATTAATCAAGGTACAAAATTGTGCTGTAAAACTGAAAAAGAATGCTTTCAGGAGAAATATATCATTTGGGCTACAAAGACAGAAATACATTTACTATAGCTATTTCAAATACATGATACTTGTTATTCCCTGCCTTGTAAGCAACTGCCGTGTAAACTTGTAAATGTGTGTGTGTGTGTGTGTGTGTGTGTGTGTGTGTGTGTGTGTGTGTGTACGTACGTACGCGTGTATGTAAGTACGTATGTAAATGCATGCATGCTCGTGTGTGTGTGTGCGTGCGTGCGTGCATACATACATACATACATACATACATACATACATACATACATACATACATACATACATACATAATGTATACATACATGCATACATGCAAGCATACCTGATGATCGCTGAGGAAGCGTGAAACTCCAAGTAAACGACTCATAACATCCTTATTCTTATGAATTAAGTGTGTGTGTGTGTGTATATATATATATATATATATATATATAGAGAGAGAGAGAGAGAGAGAGAGAGCAGTCTTAGCAGATTGATACTCACCGAGTTATATATATATATATATATATATATATATATATATATATATATATATATATATATATATATATATATATATATATATATATATATATATATATATATATATATATATATATACGCACACATATATACACGGAGATGTAAGATGTATCATTCGAATTCACTTTGTGGCCGTTTAACCACGTAATATCATGTACTGTTCAGTTGAAAATGACATGCATAGTTGAATGCACATTCCCAAAGGACACCAGTACTAAATACACTACAAACTGATCTAATGAGTCGATTGGGAATTCACCTTTATTTTCCCTTACACATATCACATGCACCATGCATATACACAGTCATTACTTAATTAAAGCCCATGAAAAGATAGGTAATAAAAAAGCCTGTTGTTAATTAACCATGTCATTAACACTTAGCGATTTCACATTACCGTGACGATATAAATCACAGCATGCTACTGTTTTGATTTAAATAATAACTCAAATTAATTAACGAAATGTAAAAATTATGTAGTGATAACATACTCTAACTATCTCTAACTCATAAGGAACATGATTCGATTCGAATGAATCAAGGTTTCAACTTGCAAATATTCGCAATCATCTCAAATAAAAATAAGTAGAAATCTGTCAATCGTATAATATAAATTTGATGCTTCATAGTGTCTAAAAATACTGAGTCATATGTAATGTGAAATAGAAGATTATTACAAAGAAGTCCAATTTAAATAAAATAGATAAATTATGTTGTTGTCGCCATTAATAACATCTAAAAATATTTTAGTTAATATATTGCACAAGAGTTTTCTAACACATAACACGCCCATTTTTTGAATTTAGAATCCAATATTGAGTCATCCTACGTCTCTCTGCGTAGAGATTATTTCACTCAAGCCTTAGCTATCACATTAGGGGAATATATTTTCCACATTGCACTCTGTGTGTGTGTGTGTTTGAACTATAATACGGTAGTGAATTTCTCATCTTGAATTCGACTTGAGAGTCATTCTTTGAGGTTGTTGAATACACCATTCAGATATGGTTGTATATTGGTGAAGGGTAATGAGTTGTAGCGTCGTTCTAAAGATACCCATTCGTATGATGTGAAGTGTCAATAAAACAGACAGCCTGGTAATCATACACAGCTACAGAGACAATGAATATTATAAATGTTTCGCTTGGAAATTTTCTCTTGGGGCACGAAGCTACTTTGATAAGAATTTGATGACCGTTACTTTGCAGTTGAATGGCTCAATCACCATTTCCCTTTTTACCATTCAAATGGAATTTTCTAATGTAAGACACTAGAGTATTCATTCTACAGCGGTCATAAGTGAGATTAATCAGTTCGTCGTACGAGTAAAACGCAATCCATCGGTGACAAAAGTGTTACACAGTCACAGTGACAGGTATTCATGTGTGTTAGATTTGTCGATCCATCAACCAATCTAGAAAAAAAAAAGTCTTGTAAGAAAACAAACCAATCTTCATGCAAATCTAAAGAAGCAGAATGTCGATGTGGTACAGAATCGCGTTGACGTATGGTTTGATAAATGCATTAAAATATCACGACTAAATGCGGTATCCGATATAATTAAATATGATAAACGGGCCACCAAGAATGTTATGTTATGCCTATTCAACTCCAGCTGTATCCTGGGACATTTATGTTGATCGATTGTCTTGCTCTATCTATTTCACTTACTTGGGAGGAACGTCATGTGGTCTGATAACAACGACTGCAGTCGGGTCGTAGATAAGACAAATCTGTAGAACTATTGATGTGTGGATCGTGATTTGTTCATTAGCTGCTGAAAGGTGAACTCGAGCAATAACGCTCTATTGTATGTCTGTATCGTCAGTATCTCATACACCCCGGGCTGTTTTTCAAACACCTCTTGAAAATGGTCCATTGACAGATTGTAGTAAAGCTGGCATTTAAAAAAAAACGAGGATGAGAAGTTGTATCTTACCAGAAAGTTTCCTGGAATGAGATGGAGTTTGGTCCAGACCTAATATTACAATTAGGATTAGTCAATAAACCTTTTTTTTAATTATAAACACCCAGTTCTCTGAATTGTGTCGCATCTATTAACATATTTTGGTATTTTCAACAATCGTCCAGAATCAACAAGATATACAATACTTGGTACAAAGATAGATAATAGACAGACAGATAGATAGATAGACCTACCTACCTACCAACCTACCCAAATGTCTAAATACCTACCTACCTACTACATACATACATACATACATGCATGCATGCATGCATGCATGCATGCATGCGTGCGCGCGCGCGCGCGCACGCACACACACACACACACACACACACACACACACACACACACACACACACATACATACATACATACATACATACATACATATACATACAGTAGGTGTGAGTAATTTTTCCGTTCTTGTGCCGCAACGTTCTACTGTTGGCGTAAAAGAGGCTAAACGACTTACGACGGTGGCATGAAATGTGTTTTAAAAAATTATGGCCTAATTTATGACGATGATATTTTGTTTTAATTTGTGATGTCGCTCCAAATTCAGTTTAAAAGAAGAATGCCTGATAGATTATCATAATTTACTTGCAGAACCTCTACCCGTCTTTACGCTCACTTTTCATCTTATTTTTTAAAAAGTTACATGTAATGTCATTAAAGGAGTATTTCAGATGACATTTGAGTAAACGACAGTTGAGTATTATCAGTTGGTGATACGAATTCAATAAGATATATTTCAATAGGTAAATATTTGCAAGAAGCAATTGATACACAGCTAAAGGGATCAAGCAAACATTTGGCGTGTAGGACAATATATCCCGTAACGTTACATGTGGATATTGACTTGATTGCTGCATGATATGTTCACCCATAGACCCCCGGTGTGACCTTATGCAGGGAAGTGGTGTCTTGTCGTATATATGAGTCGAACATACGGCTGTTCAACAAATCACCCTATATTCATTCCTCCTGCTCTGTAGTGCATACAGTGAACTGTCTATGGTTATCTCAGACTGTACAACCTGGAACATACTCTGTGAGCAAAACAATTACTTCCACCGTCTATTTCACGATATCAATGCAAACTGTGTACAGGTCGACCGTAATGAAGCTATTTGGAAACGTTTCTCAACAGATTTTCCTTCATATTTCAATTCCTATACACATACAGGAACGATTTGCTGAACTATCACCTATATTTAATTCAAAGTTATCTGTTTCTGCATATTATCGATAGATGAACTCACGATTACATGTGAAATATCTGTACTATTATATTACCCGTAGAGGATTGTGGGTTTCCGTTGCATCAGAAGTGTAAAATTTATAGGAAAACTGTCAGTTTAAAGAACACACGAATTATGTTCTAATTATAAAGATGTAGTTTGAAATTACTTTGTCCTTATCTGATCGTAAAAAGACAGATTTCAAATTTCCTGTACATAATCTATGTTTGTTCGTTAAATCCCAGCTACTAAATCCTTTCAGTTTATAGTGTTTGTTGTGTTAACATTATTTATGCTGACATCCTATACCACTAGAGATATACTTGTCTCTCCATAGCATACTGCTAGTCAAACACACCATACTTACACCATGGTTGTTTCAGTCAAGTCTACTGCTCGTCCAGACACTGTTTGCCAGGAAATTTTACCAATAGTTAACTTCTCTTCATCAGAAATGGAAAATATGGAAAATCAGCAATTCAGGGTTTTTGGTATTTTTGGTGCGATTAATTGTTACAGTAAGACAATAAATATAAGACATTATGCATCAATACTAAAGCTCGATATTCCGCAATAGGCGATTGAACACATTTTGTAGTTTATGACGCCATAACTCTTTGATGGACTGTCGTATCTAGTTACACGAGATTTAATACAGCCCTTAGGCTGATTAACCTAACTGACAAACGTAATTAAACCAAAGAGTTAACTATTTACTGACAACGAGACACAGGCCTCTCACTTTGCAGTTGACACACGTAGGTCAAGTAATGCCAGTACAACTTGCCAAATTATTAAAACTTGGTAAATTACTAAACAGATGGTACTGAACGAGAGAGAGAGAGAGAGAGAGAGAGAGAGAGAGAGAGAGAGAGAGAGAGAGAGAGAGAGAGAGAGAGAGAGAGAGAGAGAGAGAGAGAGAGAGAGAGAGAGAGACTACGTTTTCTTCACTGTCAAACAACACATTAAATTCGAAATGCAAAATATGAACGAGCGGACATACGGACAGACGGATGGATGGATGGATGGATGGATGGGTAGATGGATGGATGGATGGTTGGCGACACCCTGGTGGGCGGGCAGACAGGCAGGCAGACGGTAGGTCGGGGTTTAGATAAAATGGGTTACAGTATGACAGTGCTGTACAATGCAATCCATATTTACCTCATACATACTATTAATCATCATAAAGTTATAAGTAAGAAGACAGGACTCGTTTATCATATCTTACATCTATTAAATAAGACATCTTCTATTTCATCTTGATATATTTCATGGAATTTCCTTGATTTGCACAACTGTAGAAATTTAAGTCAATCATCTATAACGACAAATCTATTCTCGCCAATGTCCATGGAACTGAAGAAAAATCAGTTCGGGACATTAAATATAGTGTATATGACAAGAAGTCCCTTTTCAATCTCAGTATATTTCTTCGCCATTTTAGTGAAACTGAATATGGTATTCCAGCATCATAGTCAGTTGATAATATACTCACTAAATCATTAAGGGGTTCATATATCGGAGGGGTCATTCTGATGTTTGCATACATGTATATGATATACGCCAGGTGTGAAAAGGACAGTATCACGTTGTTGACCACCAGAACTCTCAGATCTTCTACTTACTCCATTGAACTCCACAACGTATAGATAAAGTACAATGTGTCCTATAATTTTGACACGAACTTTCACGTGACCATATATGTAAAACAATAACTCCTAATTTCGTCGAGTTTTAAACTTGCATCACAACTTTACATCAATGTGTTACTCAAATTAGAGAAGGAATTTTTTTCAGGAGCGGAGTTTGTGACTTCCCCGTACAAAGTAATTTTCTGAACATATGAACTGATTCACAGGTACATATTGTATGTGTAGAACCATGCCTTTAGCGAAGAATATATCCTGGCGGACCGGAATTTACAAATGATCAGTAGTCTCGTTTTACATGGCGTATATCCCATACATGTATTATTTTGAAGTAGTCATCTGATAACCTGTACACGGTACGCTTTCTTCATTATGTAAAACAAGACATGAAATTCGAAATGCAAAAGATGCAAGAAAAAAAATTGTCCTTTCTGCCCCATTAAACTACTGCCGTAAGACATTGTAGCATTGCAAGGAAAAAAAGGTCTTTGATCAAACTATATGCCATGAAATGAGTGAACTGGAATGCATGTAGTTACCAGTACTTGGCAGAATTACTTTCTAGTCGTACTATAAATGTGTAATATCTCTAATGGTTTAACCTTCTGAGAAGACTAAGCCGTCACATGTGTAATTGTTAAGAAAAAACACTCTGTAATCATCACTTGTTGTTTGGCTATTATGACCGTTTGGGTATACATTTGCGAGGCTATGAACAAATTTACCCCTAGATAAATCTTGTGACACCCCCCCCCCGATAAATCAACAATATTTCCTCCATAAGGTTTGTGTATGTACATTTGTTTCAACAAGACAGCAATTTGATAAATTGGAAAACTGCTTGTCAGAGTTGCATTTCGTGGTTTTTTTTTCTATTTTAGATATTTTTTGTTTAAAGATCGTTTTTATTTAGCTTATGTTTGGTTATGTCTGTTTGTCTGTCTGTCTGTCTGTCTGTCTGTCTGTCTGTCTGTCTGTCTGTCTGTCTGTCTGTCTGTCTGTCTGTCTGCCTGTCTGTGTCCTTGTGTGTTGAATTGCCTGTCCATGTCATCATTTTCTCAAGAACCTTCGGTTCAAATTATATGCAATTTAATAATACATACTAGTACTATTACGTGGTTATGCCAAGAACTGGTTAGGGTTTTTTTCATCCGTAAATGCTAATCACACTAATTTGCACATGTTCATACCTAAAGGAGGATTTGATTATATCAGCTAATATTTAGCTTATGTATACTAGTGTGTAGTTGAATTTTTTTCTGAAATTGTTTACAATGAAGACTTGATATTACTGAGAGTAAAATTTGTACATAATATTGAAGACCATATTCACGTATTCTATGGCTTTAAGTTAATATGTGTATGGTTTAATATTTCATAGCTCTAAATGACTTCCTACTTGTCCTTACTTTCACTGTGGGAGGAGAATACGCCCCCTCCCCCAAACACCAACACCAACACCAACACCAACCAGCAGCCATAATGGTGAGGATGTTGTTTCTCCTCCCAAATCAAGAGTGAAGGGAATAGACATACTGGCTAAGTATCGCCAAGTATAGGTTAGACCCCAATATGAGATAGACTCTCATTGACTCTATTGTCAACTGTCACTGTAGTGTATTGGTGCACCATACAAATTGTACACTTGCAATGTATGGGGGGTGTGATAATGTGCACTTGTACATATAGAAATATATGTGTAGCATTTTGGCGTGGGGGGGGGGGGGCTACGGAAAATATTGGGTTAATTTCGGTTGGGATGACATTTTTTGAGAGCACAAAGAAGGCCGCGAACAAATAATCATCCAAAATCCAAAATAGTTTCTCCTCCACCCCCCCCCCCTCCTAAATTCTGTTCGTTCCCTTGTATACATGTCTCGTACAGTTACTGTAAGAAGAATCTCTTACGATAACGATAACAAATTAAGTTTTCCACCATATGTTTCCAATTCTGTTTCTATTGACTTGGTAGCACAATTAACTATCGCACCAAGTTGTTGTTGTGTAGATGATGTGGGCAGCACTAGGACGGCTGATGACTATAGCCCTTCTTCTTTGAATATTTCAAGACAGTGTCTTTATTTCATCAAGAGTGTGTTTTAAACACATACATTGTAATGTGTGTGTGTGTGTGTGTGTGTGTCTGTGTATGTATGTATGTATGTATGTATGTATGTATGTATGTATGTATGTATGTATGTATGTATGTATGTATGTATGTATGTGTGTGTATGTGCGTGCGCGCGCGTGCGAGAGAGAGTGTGTGTGTGTGTGTGTGTGTGTGTGTGTGTGTGTGTGTGTGTGTGTGTGTGTGTGTGCGTGTAGCGTATACTTGCTTTAGTCATAGGTTTGAATATTTGTTCTGGACGGTTCTTACCCTAGTATGCCACGTGATGTTTAGTTGAGAAAGCGATGTGAAGTAAGAAAAATTGTCTACGTGTTTACCAAGGGAGCTCGTCTTACAGGATATTTGAAGTTTGAACAGTTGCAAAGATAATTCCGATGATAAATCACGTTTTTTATCTCTAATTTCGTTCAGCTAGCCTCAACTGTCATACCCACTTAGGGTAGATCTTAGAATATGACGTAGGTCTTACATAAATGTTAGAAAAATTACACTGTTCACATGCAAGAACTTAGTCCAGTGTCTTCCTTGAGACACATTCGCTCTTATCAAATATCACGATAACATGATCTGACTAGACCGATATAGAGCTTTTTATCTTGATTTTTATCTGGACGTCTGATGTTACTCTGATGTTACTCGTCGGTATATGTGGTACATGTCTGATACTGTTTTACATGTTTGGTTCTCTGTCTTTGGGAGATGACTGTTACTTTACTGTTAATCTTGAGGACCGGAATTTACCACTCTAATACTCTTCCCATTGAACAACACAAATATGCAAAGAGATATACAGTAAATACCAAAAAACAGATACACACTTAAAGCTTGCATATCGACACGAATAGAAAATGACCTGTAGACAGAAAACGACAACAGACAATGGAACGACAGGAGCTATCACCTTTGATTCACACATGCATGAACTGCATGCACTTTATTATAGTCAACAAACACTTTACATCTTTCATCATGTATTTCCAAATGGGAAAGTGAGCGATGTATTAATACATTATATTGAACGCTGTTCTTATTTAAAGGCGACCCTACACCTTTAGTATGTACTGCATATTGATTTAATTACCCATGTTTCAAATTTGGTAGGCACCTCATGATGTAAGTCACCAATAGTGATAATAAAATCACTAAAGAGCTAAAAATCTCCATCTGTGACATATATATACGATGAGTGTATTTTTCACATTTACTGCTTGTGGTGACGGTCGTAAAATATCAACCTTAGTTATATGACGTTTATTGGAAAATCTACACATCTATAATTGTTAACTTTTTAATTTAATGGCGATGTAACATTCAAACGAGTCTCCGACGAATATCATTACAACCCGCAGCTCGATCCGCAGCGGTTTTTAAATGGCTTCGAACCGATTATATCCGGGCACAAAGCACATTGACAGATATATCATTTACGCGCTACTGAAGACATTTCTTCCACTCCATAAAACGTAATGTTTCTTTCACCTGTTAATGTATACTACCAAAATTAATGTAGAAAATGTAGGTATCTGCTGAATAGAATATCAAAAGTTCCTTTTGTGTAGATACGTGCTTAATCCAACGACAAATTAGTCATGAAACCATTAAAAGAAAAATATGCGCCGTCTAAGAATTGGAAATGTTAAAGGTCGAAACCCGTTTTGTCACATACATAATCAATCTAGGCAAAGGGATGTACATATACGAATACACGAAAGTATCGATCAGTAAAATCAAGGTGTAATGTAGGTAGGCGGCCTTTGGATATATTCTTGCATGTAAGGGTGGACACTTATATGATGGACGCTGCAAATATTGATGACACCGAAAAAATATCCATTCTCTGATAGTTTATTTACAAAACCGTGAATATTAATTTGGACTGCGATGGAAAGTATATTTCAGACAAAACTACATAAAACACGTGAATACTCTAAATTAAAGGTTCAAGTGTGGAAAAAATTCTTTTCAAAATTTGTGGAATTGAAATACAAAAGCTTTGTCTTTTTTGTACCTTTGGTAGAAGTTAGTTCTGCAACATAAGTCTGTTTGGTGTTTATTGCACAATGTTCGTTGATGTGTACATGAGTGGAAGGCATGGCCCATAAAAGTTGAACATACTTACGTCTGACATTCTAGTGAAGTACTTCTTTTACAGTGGCTGTTAAGGTTTGTGCTCTAAATAAGCATGACAGAGATTGGCATTAACCTGTAGCATATGTGTTTATATACAGCTAAATCAATATACAAGGGTTATCATTGTATATTGGACATGTGGGGTTTTCAATGTAGTACCCTGTGTGGGATTTTAGTGTAGCACCCTATGTGTGTTTCTTAGTGCAGTGAACTACATGTTTTTTATTCTAATGTAGTACCTTATTTTGGATTTTCAGTGGAGCACCATATTGGGGTTTCCAGTGGAGTTTCCTATTTGAGATTTCCATTGGGGTACCCTATGTGGAGTTTTAATTGGGGTACTCTGTGTGGAGTTTTTAGTGTAGTACCACATTGGGTTTTTCAGTGGCGTACCCTATGTGGAGTTTTCAGTGTAGTACGCTATTGGGGTTTTCAGTGGAGTACCCTATTTGGGTTTTCAGTGGAGTACCATATTGGGGTTTTCAGCGGCGTATCCTATTGGGGCTTAAATGTAGTGCAATATGGGCGAGGGGAATGTTCAGTATCACCACTGTAGTACTCTATGTGGGGCTTTAAGTGGGGCACTGTGTGGGCTGTTCAGAGTACTACCCGCTGTGGGGTTTTCAGAGTAGTACCCTATTGGGGTTTGAAATGTAGTAGTACACTATGGGCAAGGGGAATGTTCAATATCATCACTGTATGCAGTACCCTATGTAGGTCTTTCAGTCAACTATAAAGGTCAAAGTCGATGTGGAAGCCATTATGTAATCTAAAAAGGTATCTTTCTATAAAATCGTCGCATTTTTTTGTGTTTAACACACCATCAATGCTCCACAAGAAATGCATTTCTTTTGGAATTTAATCATCATGACATTACACATTGTGGTCATAAGGAGTATACCATATAGATTTCATATTGTAGCATCCAGGAATAGAATTGTTCTGACCTACAAAATCCCATATTCTTGTAAAAAAATGCGAATTATTGTTAAATCAAACTGGGTCTGAGGAATAATGGCCTCCACACTGTCGCCATCATGTCCGATCTTGCTTGTTTTAAGTTGGCATAATGAATGCAAATGTCATGTTTAAAGTTTGAAAAATGAAGGTAAATGTTGGATAGAATGGAAGTATGGGAATGGTATACTGAGTATCAGCAGCGAGGGCTCGAAGGTGATTATATGTGTATTAGCAGAGGAAACTTTCACTAGTTTGTCTGTATCAAAAGTGTTTTTACCAGGTCGATAGTTGATACATCATGTGGAAGACACTAATCCAAAACCATCTCAAATCGCAATCAGGCATGTTGACCAGTTGAACAATACAACAACTTCAGAAAACTTGTAAGTGTCTGCTAACCCGGTAAACAGTTTAACTGAAAGTGATGGTTGATAAACAAATAATTCCAAAGGGTGAAATATTTAATTCATATACTATACATCCTGCCTCTAGCTTCAGCCAATAATTTCCTCACAAACTTCCCGTTGCTAGTTTCTCTTCATTACTCCTTTCTTTACCCTGATAGCCCTTTCCTTTTCCCATATATAGTGACTTCTATTCAAGATATATACAATCCACCTTGTCACAAGTATTTCGAGTGACATTTCCCTCCTGCACAGATACCATATATCACTTATATGTAAAACTACATGCACAGTCACGATTACATCTTTAACTGTTGTACACGTAGTACTGAGTCCAAATGTATGCAAATTAAACAACAAATCCGAATTCCATACACATGTATCAAAAGGAACTGAAACGATTTATAAAAATCAGGACATAGCACGTAACATCTGATGTAACTTTAACCGCCAAAAGGATAGCATAGTAATTATTCATTTGAGAGAAATGTAAAGACGTTATATAATTCAACGTGTGTTAAATTGCTTCTGTAAAGCAATCTATAATGGTTTTATTGCATTTTAAGGTTACTTCTCGTTGGGAATAATCGATTTGTAGTTTAGTGAGACATCGTACTGATATGCATTAATTGGTCAATGTACATGTACGGGTACTGTATTCAATATATTATGATGAATATCCCATATGCTATGCTTGATTGGTCTGTAAGTGGAAAACAGTTTGTCAACCAATGGTAAGATAGCAATGCAACATGTTGCACTAACGATATAAGTTACAATAAAATGCCTTTGACGAATACGACAGTACTCCTAACACAATAACATTATTATATGTTAACCAAACAATCTCATCCAAAAAGAGTTTAGTATGTTGGCTCATTCTCGTCTGTATGTCTTCAAAGTAACCGATTCGAAACCTTGCTATGAACTGATCCATCCAGGGTAGCACAATTCTGCTGAATTAAATGTCAAATAGACTCCGACGGCTATTAAACACTCCTCGTCCCATACATACATACATACATAAATCTAAACTTTTCATTGGCGAAAATGATTATATTAAGGATGTCCTATATGCCCGATAAATTGCCTAAATAAATCGTTGTACAAGCCTTATAGTTCACAATTAGGGGTTTCATATCATGGTGCTTTACTTTGTTATGCTTCATCATAACTCACAAGGACTTCAGTGAGACATGTATTATAGATTTGTTCGCACACTGTCTAGGCCACACTAATCTACATTTCGTCGACATCGATAAATTCATAGTTGTTGGTGTTGAATCATAGTCCATCCATTACACACTCGAGGAGTGGGGACTGATTTAGATACTGAGATACGCCACTTCAGAAGTAAGCATTGCTAATCAAACCTTAACAAATCTTTATTGAGTAATTTAACTTTGCATTTTCCCTGCGTTTTTCTTTCATTTCATGTTATTTACATCTACTAACCCACGACTAGACTTTCCTCACCGATTTACATTACTCAATTATTTGTCATATTCATTTATCTATGTCTCATAATTCTATATATTACTCATTGGCATCTACTTTCGTTGATTTATGCAATATTTCATTAATTACAGATATACCTAAGAATAGAGGTTGACTTACTGGATGAAAAATGAAAAAAAAAATATCCTTGATATCGATGATTCTGCATAGGATCGGTATGATATCAATGTCGTCAGCGTACGTTATACGTCACATATCGTATATCTGATTGCATAGGCAGCTTTGAAAAAGCATCCCTGAGGAGAGCAAATTAATCACGAATTAAACATTAATAGAGAAAAATAAACACTGTACTCACAGCAGGCATTTTAGACATAACAAGTCCAGAGAGGAGGCTTTCGGGATTTAGACATAAAAATAACTTGATGGTATTAGGTGACTGTGATGATATACTTAGGGCACTATGTTGTATATCACATCATGTAAATATAACCGTGGTTCGATCCCTTGACTTTGTCAAAATAGCCAAAAGCGCCAAAAAATGAATTGGTTCGGTTGGAGACAGCTTTATAAGAGTTCTCTCATTGACTACTCTATCCCATCTTGTGAAATATGCTCGCTATATATATATATGAGATGAATTCTGCTTGAGGCTAAAACTCAAAGCTAAAATACTGATGGTGAAGTACGTCTCTACCCAAAGTGGCCAACGTGGCAACAGTTATTAAACTTTTGTCAATTCATCTTTCGCCGACAATCTTTAAAGCCAGCGGCTGTTTTATATCCTAACGGAATAATAACTCTTTCAATGTAAATAAGTGTGTATGTTATAAATAGAAAGACACATACATACATACATACATACATACATACATACATACATACATGCATACATACATACATACATACATACATACATACATACATACATACATACATATCTTTATTGCTAATTGAATTTTCTGTTTTTCGATTGTTTTTCTCAAATCAAATCATTAGATCACAAAATTGTTGTCATAGTTATGATCACTAAATACTATCGATATACAGACAGACCGACAGACAGACAGACCGAGACAGACAGACCGACCGACAGACAGACAGACAGACAGACAGACAGACAGACAGACAGACAGACAGACAGACAGACAGACAGACAGACAGACAGACAGACAGACAGATAGATAGATACAAAAGTCAACGACACAGCACAATAGTATTTAGTTGAATCCTCGGAGAATGATAGATGACTCGACTTTCAAAATGCATCAACTCCTCTTATCTTGACTGCTTTAAGGCTAAGATTCAATCCTAGGTACTCGCATATCAGTGGCGCCATAGGGAAAACATGGGAGCAGTCTATACATCTACGAGGCAACTGTTTTGTTTTTCTCACCCAAAGTTTAATTTTCTGATTGGAAGTGGCTTAAAGGATCATTAAGGTCATCAAATGATATTGACAAGTGAAAGACATGTATATAAATTCTAGTCTTACAATAAACATCTGATAATGTTGACTGTGTCACTCGGTATTTTTAGGAGAACTTTCACGTATAAAATACTCTTTCGATACTGCAATGACATTGCCATCTGTTCAGACCAATACATAACGTGTGTATAAACCAACGCTGAGGTGTTACTGTCAACCTGTCCATGAAACTGTCTCTGATACTGAATATGTTTGGTATAAGTGTTCACTTAGATTTACATATCTCATTCTGACATGAACAAACATGAACGTACATATCTATGTGTTCATCTGTGCAAGTCTCATAACACGTAAGAAACATGATGACATTCCACCCTGAAAAAAAATTACTTTACTTTATAATGGGTGACAGTAGCTGTTAAGTCAAAGCACATCGCGATATGCGCAATGCTATGGGTGAATCTCCTCACATGCCTGGCCGACTATAAAGTCAGCTATTTGTCATTTAACCCGTGACCGTATGCAGTTAGATTAATCTGATGACATGTTAGCGGCTCACTTTATCATATGATGTAGAAACACGCTTTTGCTGTCCAATGAGTGTTCAGTTTGAGTGTGCACTTTTGATAGCGTAAGGCACTGTGAACTGAGTGTGCAGTTTTGATAGCGTGAAGGCGCTGTCACTGATTGTGCAGTTTTGATAGCGTGGAGGCACTGCCAACTGAGTGTACAACCTTATATTAACAGTGTGGCAATGAAATACATAATGTGTGTTTATAATCGTGTTTCTTCTATTTTTCAAAACATTTTGTATACTGCCAATATCCGCTCAGTCCTTTGACCTTTTATCTGTATTTACCATGTCATTGTCATTGTCACCTTTTTATTTCGTTTTTGTTCTGTATGTATTAATAAAATAATATAAATCACTTTTTAAAATTGTTTTCAACAAACATTCAAGTAAAAAATATCTAGGTAGTAGGGTTAAATGTAATGATTCACTGCCTTACATTGCAATACTTGAAAATACTGCTAATACAAGAATTATGAAGTTGTCGTTTTGTTTGTAGTGTACATAATCGCCTGTGTGTTTGATATTTTACAGTCACGACAACATGTATCATTTAATATGAAGTTTAAATATAAAACACACTCAGTATGTAGTCGAATTTATTGAAAGAAGAAGCATTCGCCAATATGCTTCTAAAGCTGCTAAATATTCATAATAACCAAGATATTATATTACAAGTAGTGGCATGGTGCAAGATATGATAATCTTAGTCAATGGTGATTACAAGTTGCTGATGATTGGACAAGCCAGCAGAGAAAATTGATTTGAATGAACATGAAATTATACAGAATTATACTGAGTAAATCTTTTTCCTCGTAAGATTTCGTAGATTTTCAACGAATGTTATGGATCACATCAAGGATATAGTTTATTGGCCAAAAGCAAATAGATAATATACAAATTTAAAATTTCGTCCTTTTGTGACTGTAACTTGACAGCAACAGGAGATACAGAACATGCATTATTCAAGTAATTTCTCAAAGTGGAGACATGCCACCTCCGGCATGTATCCACACAAGACGTTCGTTATCCTATAATAAAATGCTGTGGGCACGACTAAGAAGCTGCCGTGGTGTGCTAGATATGACCAAGATCATAGTTCGATGTATGTAGTCATAATTTGCCATCACTGAAATGATGGTTTACAGGCATATCACAGATCATTCATATATCATACAGTAACGGTGACAGTTGAATAGAAAAATATAGAACAAAGCGTATAATCCAACTGAGTGAGATATACGGTAGCAAATACTTTACTAGCTATATTCACACAGTATGCTATATATAAAGTACAAGTACCATGCAAAATAAAGTATAGGTATCATTTTAGCAATTCATTACCAAAACACAACAACCCTTTCACAGTCTTTACCCATGCATGTGCTGTTACTAACTGATATAGAATATTTCAAAGGGTTGGAAGAGGACAGTTCTTCGTCATTATTTGTAACTCACTTGCAAACTAGAAATAAGGATCGGATGCTATAGCAATGAACATTTCGCAATGTGATCTTCCCTAATTTGTAATGGTGAAAAGTATTCGAACAAAGAATGCACATTTAATATCCTATTTATTAAGGAAGTACAAATGTAAAATATCTAGGTCATTACCAGGAAGCCTCACAAGTACAATTTAACATATGTATGTCACTTGTCATCCATATCGTGGATAGAGACATTTCTGACTAACAGATAGAGAGAGAGAGGGGGATGAATGAAACCATTAATTTACCTTTTTTCTAAAAAGATGTCAATGCTGGAATATTGAAGTGATAAAACATGTTGACCACTTTTAAACGTCATCAATTTACAGACTGTCCTAAATTCAAATCAGTAGTTGTAATGCTACAACCATCGTACATTACGTGCATAAAAATAGACCTGTCAACTAGCTAGAATAATAGAATATATACTAATATCATTATCAACAATCATAAATAACTTTAAGATTAAGCTTACATATATATAGCTCAATATTCCTTTCTCTAAAACATAACCCCTTTCGCTATTCAAATATTCAAAACTATCTCATTAAAATGCTACCAGACTTGATAAGAGACACGAAGCTTACAAGGAAAGTTAAGAAATCCAAGCGCTGCCACTACATTAATAATTTTAATGAATGACACGGGTTGTTTCCCACTACTACCATCACAGTAAAATTGTGTAAAGGGTACGGCATTAATTAATTCACGTATTTGTATCTAATTGGTAGAAATGAAGGCCAGAACCCCCTGACCCAATGACTAGAAGGGTGTTCTATCGACAGTGTCGGGACTGAGGTTAACATCTCCAATTCACCACATTATCCCCAATATATTGCCTCCCACTCCTCTTCTCACACAACAAGTTACATTTGATTCACTGTGTATGGTTGTCAGCAACGATTTTTTGACTGATATGGCTGATAGTATTACGGTAAAACCGCGGGGTACAAAAGTGGCAATGGTAGGATGTGGCAATTATGACACGTGGTAGCGTTGTCAGTGGTGGAATGCAAATGTCATAAAATAATTCAAAAGTTACATACCACATTGTCAATGAGACAAAGTAATATAAAGTAATTCTATGTTCCTAATTTTGGTCTTCCCCAAGAACCTATTCGTAAAATCTTAAACCCACCCACCCCCATTCCCCTGACCCTCCCTGTATTTACTGATGTCTCCCTAAAGTGTTTATATCAAACCACTTGTCAATTTATACGAGTAGTACCTCAAGACAGTGATATTATACAGTCCACATATTTATTTAATTTGCACACTTCAAACAAATGTCGGCTTTTGATATCCACGATAGAACTGCACTGAATCAATCAAGATGTCTTTGAGTCTAATAGGGTTTGTTTTTCATTTATTGAACATAAAGTTGACAGCTCTCTGCCAGCATTCTTAGATTTGTACGGGAAGGGGAACTTACATTAAAAACATTCATTTATTAATCACGTATGTCTTTATAGAACGGTTATATTTTCACGCCGTCACCATGATATTTTGTTACTTTTTTCACATACCAAAGAATGAATATATCTGTAGGTGTACGTGTACATGAATTGTTATTGGCGTATATTCAGTATTTCAATAAACCTCCTACATTCAACGTGGCAACGTCCGCATAAATATACATCACAGTAGGAGTGGATATAACAGTTCCAATATTTGTACAAGTATGGGCGCGAAGGAACGATGTCTGCGATAATGGTTATACATCGATTCTTCTCAAAGCGTTCAATTGGAAATTTCTCATTAAAGTCAAACTTGTTAGTAGCAATAATTGAGGTGTGTTGGCATAAAGGAAGCTGCTATGTGGCAACCATAGAAAGTAGCCTCGTTCCAGCAGGGAGTGGAATTAGATAGAAGTAGCACTTTTTCACTGTACACCCACGTCGCCCTTGACATTTCGTAAACGCAATTGTAAAACTATCCATATTTGAGTTCATAGCTCTTGCCATTATCATCAAGGTTTATATTCACGAAAACTTGTAAACTTGGCAGTTATTGCCATTAGCGTAATCTGTATGAGGTTCAATTTGAAAAGCAATCAGACAGCGTTATAGGTTCATCACTCTAATGCATCCTAGCATGACTGAAGTTTAGAAGAAAAGCGATAACTCTATAGACAAGGCAATAGGTAGAGCGCTGTTCCATGTTCAGACATAGTATTTCTGATACGAGTAGTATTAAGAGTAATTGTAGTATTTGCGGTAATCATGTTAACAGTCGTCCATGAATTTTCCTTACACCAGATACCTGTGTTAGCAAATGTTTCCTTCCCACTTGTGTGTCCTCAGGCTTCGTTAACGCTCTTCCGACAGCTGATGAAATTCGCGTTCTTCTTGTTATCACCTAGATTAATTTTAAAGTTATCAATCAAGTAACATATGCCAATTAAACTTCAGATTATCTGTATTTAAGATACATTGACATTTTTAATCTCTTACCGATGTCTCTCTAATCCAATCTGCGTGCCGTTTTCTGACTTTGCAGTAGCGAACTATTCATCATCATTAATTTCATCATTATGGCTACGATAAGACTAGGTTGATGTTTTGGAATCTTGTCTCTTGCCGCATTATTTCCGCTATGCCCAGTGCTGAACTTCCTGTTGCATCACCTATCTCCAGTGCTGAAATTCCTGTTCGCACCATCTCCGATAAATTCAGTGATGAACGTCCTGTCCGCGCCATCACCGATAAATTCAGCGCTGAAATTTCTGTCCACATCTCATATTGCCAGTCCTGAACTTCCTGACGTCGGCAACACTACATTCAGTGCTGAACTTCCTATCCCCATCGCCTCCGTTAAATTGAGCGCTAAACTTCCTGTACGCATAATTTCTGCTACATTCAGTGCTGAGCTTTCTGTCCGCAAAATCTATCTTCAATGCTGAACTTTCCGACGTCATCTCAGCCATATTCAGTACTGACTTGTCTGTCTGCATCATTTAAATAGTATATTCAGTGCAAAACTTACTAACATCCGCATCATCTCGGCTAAATTCAGTGTTGAACTTGCTGTCCACATCATCTCCAGTAAATTCAGTGCTGAACATCCTGTCCACATCATCTTCCCTAAATTCATTGTTGAACTTCCTGTCTACATCATCTCCACTAAATTCAGTGTTGAACTTCCTGTCCACATCATCTCCGATGTATCCAGTGCTGAACGTCCTGTCCACATCATCTCCACTAAATTCAGTGTTGAACTTTTCGTCCACATCATCTCCACTCAATTCAGTGTTGAACTTGCTGTCCACATCATCTCCACTAAATTCAGTGTTGAACTTCCTGTCCACATCATCTCCACTAAATTCAGTGTTGAACTTTTCGTCCACATCATCTCCGATGTATCCAGTGCTGAACGTCCTGTCCACATCATCTCCACTAAATTCAGTGTTGAACTTGCTGTCCACATCATCTCCACTCAATTCAGTGCTGAACTTCCTGTCCACATCATCTCCACTCAATTCTGTGTTGAACTTGCTGTCCACATCATCTCCACTAAATTCAGTGTTGAACTTGCTGTCCACATCATCTCCGATGTATCCAGTGCTGAACGTCCTGTCCACATCATCTCCACTCAATTCAGTGTTGAACGTCCTGTCCACATCATCTCCACTCAATTCTGTGTTGAACTTCCCGTTCACATCATCTCCGATGTATCCAGTGCTGAACGTCCTGTCCACATCATCTCCACTCAATTCTGTGTTGAACTTCCTGTCCACATCATCTCCACTAAAATCAGTGCTGAACTTGCTGTCCACATCATCTCCGGTGTATCCAGTGCTGAACGTCCTGTCCACATCATCTCCACTAAATCCATTGTTGAACTTGCGGTCCACATCATCTCCACTCAATTCTGTGTTGAACTTCCTGTCCACATCATCTCCACTAAATTCAGTGTTGAACTTCCTGCCCACATCATCTCCACTAAATTCAGTGTTGAACTTCCTGCCCACATCATCTCCGAGGTATCCAGTGCTGAACGTCCTGTCCACATCATCTCCACTAAATTCAGTGTTGAACTTGCTGTCCACATCATCTCCACTCAATTCTGTGTTGAACTTCCTGCCCACATCATCTCCACTAAAATCAGTGCTGAACTTCCTGTCCACATCATCTCCACTAAATTCAGTGTTGAACTTCCTGTCCACATCATCTCCACTAAATTCAGTGTTGAAATTGCTGTCCACATCATCTCCACTAAATTCAGTGTTGAACTTCCTGCCCACATCATCTCCGAGGTATCCAGTGCTGAACTTCCTGTCCACATCATCTCCACTAAATTCAGTGTTGAACTTGCTGTCCACATCATCTCCGATGTATCCAGTGCTGAACGTCCTGTCCACATCATCTCCACTAAAATCAGTGCTGAACTTCCTGTCCACATCATCTCCACTAAATTCAGTGTTGAACTTCCCGTCCACATCATCTCCACTCAATTCTGTGTTGAACGTCCTGTCCACATCATCTCCGATGTATCCAGTGCTGAACGTCCTGTCCACATCATCTCCACTAAATTCAGTGTTGTACTTGCTGTCCACATCATCTCCACTAAATTCAGTGTTGAAATTGCTGTCCACATCATCTCCACTAAATTCAGTGCTGAACCTCCTATCCACATCATCTCCACTAAATTCAGTGTTGAACTTCCTGTCCACATCATCTCCGATGTATCCAGTGCTGAACGTCCTGCCCACATCATCTCCACTCAATTCAGTGTTGAACGTCCTGTCCACATCATCTCCACTAAATTCAGTGTTGAACTTGCTGTCCACATCATCTCCACTAAATTCAGTGTTGAACTTGCTGTCCACATCATCTCCACTCAATTCAGTGTTGAACGTCCTGTCCACATCATCTCCACTAAATTCAGTGTTGAACGTCCTGTCCACATCATCTCCACTAAATCCAGTGCTGAACGTCCTGCCCACATCATCTCCACTCAATTCAGTGTTGAACGTCCTGTCCACATCATCTCCACTAAATTCAGTGTTGAACTTTTCGTCCACATCATCTCCACTCAATTCTGTGTTGAACTTCCTGTCCACATCATCTCCACTAAATCCAGTGTTGAACGTCCTGTCCACATCATCTCCACTAAATTCAATGTTGAACTTCCCGTCCACATCATCTCCACTCAATTCTGTGTTGAACTTGCTGTCCACATCATCTCCGATGTATCCAGTGCTGAACGTCCTGTCCACATCATCTCCACTAAATTCTGTGTTGAACTTCCTGCCCACATCATCTCCACTAAATTCAGTGCTGAACTTCCTGTCCACATCATCTCCGATGTATCCAGTGCTGAACTTTCTGTCCACATCATCTCCACTAAATTCAGTGTTGAACTTGCTGTCCACATCATCTCCACTAAATTTAGTGCTGAACCTCCTATCCACATCACCTCCGATGTATCCAGTGTTGAACTTGCTGTCCACATCATCTCCACTAAATTCAGTGTTGAACCTCCTGTCCACATCATCTCCAGTGTTGAACTTCCCGTCCACATCATCTCCGATGTATCCAGTGCTGAACGTCCTGTCCACATCATCTCCACTAAATTCAGTGTTGAACTTGCTGTCCACATCATCTCCACTAAATTCAGTGTTGAACTTCCTATCCACATCATCTCCACTAAATTCAGTGTTGAACTTCCTATCCACATCATCTCCACTAAATTCAGTGTTAAACTTCCTGTCCACATCATCTCCGATGTATCCAGTGTTGAACTTGCTGTCCACACCATCTCCACTAAATTCAGTGTTGAACTTGCTGTCCACATCATCTCCGATGTATCCAGTGCTGAACGTCCTGTCCACATCATCTCCACTAAATTCTGTGTTGAACTTCCTGCCCACATCATCTCCACTAAATTCAGTGCTGAACTTCCTGTCCACATCATCTCCGATGTATCCAGTGCTGAACTTTCTGTCCACATCATCTCCACTAAATTCAGTGTTGAACTTGCTGTCCACATCATCTCCACTAAATTCAGTGTTGAACCTCCTGTCCACATCATCTCCAGTGTTGAACTTCCCGTCCACATCATCTCCGATGTATCCAGTGCTGAACGTCCTGTCCACATCATCTCCACTAAATCCAGTGTTGAACTTGCTGTCCACATCATCTCCACTAAATTCAGTGTTGAACTTCCTATCCACATCATCTCCACTAAATTCAGTGTTGAACTTCCTATCCACATCATCTCCACTAAATTCAGTGTTAAACTTCCTGTCCACATCATCTCCGATGTATCCAGTGTTGAACGTCCTGTCCACACCATCTCCACTAAATTCAGTGTTGAACTTGCTGTCCACATCATCTCCACTAAATTCAGTGTTGAACGTCCTGTCCACATCATCTCCACTAAATTCAGTGTTGAACTTCCCGTCCACATCATCTCCACTCAATTCAGTGTTGAACTTCCTGTCCACATCATCTCCGATGTATCCAGTGTTGAACCTCCTGTCCACACCATCTCCACTAAATTCAGTGTTGAACGTCCTGTCCACATCATCTCCACTCAATTCAGTGTTGAACTTCCTGTCCACATCATCTCCGATGTATCCAGTGTTGAACCTCCTGTCCACATCATCTCCACCAAATTCAGTGTTGAACGTCCTGTCCACATCATCTCCACTCAATTCAGTGTTGAACTTCCTGCCCACATCATCTCCGATGTATCCAGTGCTGAACTTCCTGTCCACATCATCTCCACTCAATTCAGTGTTGAACTTCCTGCCCACATCATCTCCGATGTATCCAGTGCTGAACTTCCTATCCACATCATCTCCACTTAATTCTGTGTTGAACTTCCTGTCCACATCATCTCCACTAAATTCAGTGTTAAACCTCCTGTCCACATCATCTCCGATGTATCCAGTGCTGAACGTCCTGTCCACATCATCTCCACTCAATTCAGTGTTGAACTTCCTGTCCACATCATCTCCGATGTATCCAGTGTTGAACCTCATGTCCACATCATCACCACTAAATTCAGTGTTGAACGTCCTGTCCACATCATCTCCACTCAATTCAGTGTTGAACTTCCTGCCCACATCATCTCCGATGTATCCAGTGCTGAACTTCCTGTCCACATCACCTCTATACTATACTATAAAGTGCAAAAGTGTTAGCCATCCTCTTCACCTGATTTACGTGGAGAAATACATTGATCCCATTCAATGAAACTTGGTTAATACGTAATTGAAAAAAAATGCTCTTTTATGACATTATTTGAAAATAGAATTGATTAAAAACAAGAACTTGTTCGAATGATTTCAGTGATTATTTCAAGGTTAATATTATGTTTTCTTTTTTTTACTTTAGCAATATGTCACGACACAAATATATGATCCTAGAAAAGAAAGCAACATGTTGCGTATGCCATGGGGAAATAGCTTACAGCTGATTTTCTTCTTCAAATTCAACTCTATCTAATATGACCCAATGTTTGGTCAAAACAACGTTTTTCCCCAGCTGCCTATACTGAGGCATGGCAGTCACGTAGTTGCTTAGTATATACACAAATTGTCCCAAACGAACAGCGATTACTTACGGATGATTCTCATACAAATTGAGTTTATAACTTATCTGACGAGTCTATCGACATAACGACAAGATATCACCCCTTTGGGCATACTCCAATAACAGAAAGTCATTATCATTGCTAGACAGGCTCCCTTCTATTTCGCCTGTATTTCCTTGAAAATGTTTCTTGTAAAGTCCCTGACATAATTTGTTGTGTTGATGGAAAACACTCGTCTGTCTATTTGTTTGTTTGTTTGTTTGTTTGTTTGTTTGTTTGTTTGTTTGTTTGTTTGTTTAAAAATATTGATTAACTAAATTTCTATTCGTTAATTAAATCCGAATTAAGAGACTAGAACACTCAATGAGTTCATATGGTGATGATTCTTTTAAAGTGGAAGTAATGAGATAGTAATATATTCTAGCTAAATGGGGCATCCGTCTTTGATATGATAAGGCTGATAATAGAATAAATTAGATTGCAAATACTTAAACCAGTGTTTGGAATTACACACCAAATGTACCTTTCGAATGAGTTTATCGACGTATTTTTAAGATGATTTTGTCCCAAAGAGAAAGATTACATCCGTTTTTATCCAGTGTGATTCACAGATTCACCCCTAAACACTATTATTGTACGTAAACAGATGTCAATAAGGACTTGGAATGACCTTTGACATTTGTCAAGATGATGATAAGTTTGTTGAATGGTGCCATCAAATTGGATCATATATTATTTCGTTTCAGAATACTATCGAGCGACGTTTCTCATTAAACCCCCTTCTAGTTTATTGATATTGTTGTAAAATCTTTGATGATAGTCGATGATTTCCAAACTCATTTTGCATTCACAAGACCTTTTGAAAAGTTATTTCTGTAAATCTGAGTTGTAAATCACCGTAGGCCTGTTGCGTTTCATTAATTACTTTGTAAGGTTCGAACCAAAACGAGGGAATATTGTGAGTCATTTTGACCCCGACCAGTTCATTTATTCTGCACAGTCGTAAGCGGACACGTATTGCCGAGTAGTAAGCATGAGACTTTGCTATCTTAACTAAAATTTGTTTTATTTCATCACAGACTCAGTATAAAGGTGACTGCATGCTTACAAACGCACATTCATCATCGCGTATCGTGGTGGGCATCGTAGTTTATACGAGGGTCAAGCCACATCTTGGTTGCGCTGAAAGCTTTAATATTGAGATGGTTGTTCCTGAAGGCGATAACAAGATATGAATGAACCTAGTCCACCACGGATTCCACGTCACTGCTGATGAGAATTACCAAAATTACGAAGTTGTTTGCTCCAAGGCATCATTTTAATTAGCTCTCTACTCTGAAAGCCAACGAGTAGAAGACGAAAATGCTAATATGAAATTGTGTATTAATCAGTGACTCAACATCTGTACAATCTGAATGAAAAACAGCTTGTTCATAAAGATTATCAGAAATGACGAAGATGAAGAAACATCGAGGAAATCAAATGGTTTTGAGTTCATTTATTTCAAGAAAACTTTAATAACCCAAATAATTGTCATGTGTTAAGAGCAAAAGTTTCTTTAAAACCTTGACATGTACATATCTCAAATTAATTAAATTCACTGGAAATAACGGCCTCTTACAATACAATACAATAGGATTAGGGTCCCTGAGGGTGGGGAATTTCGACGACTTATTGTCACACATTATGTTTATTTGACACAAACAGCACGTACGTAAGAATAGCAGACAGGGGTTTTTCATCAAAAAACCATTTACATAACAGATTGGTTGGATATTTTCCGAATGTATGCGGAAAGGAAGTCTCACTTTAGCAATTGCATTTATTGATCCTTGTGATGCCTTCGTTATTTCGTGCAAGACATTTCTACCTATAGATGCCTGCTGCGCAAAAAAATAAATTGTTGGGAATATGCAGCGTTTTTAACTAGAAATAGGAGTAGCCTTTAATTGCGAAATCTGATTTTGCCTTGCACGGTTTCATCAACTGTGTCCTGCCTGTTAGTATGTCTCCTATCCTGATTGTACAAAATCAGACGTGAAATGATTAAATGTAGTCCCTGTAACATGTCTGAGACTTCCATCATAAAGTAAGCGATATCATCGTACAAGGCAATCAATTCTATGTGTGTACATCCCTAGGACAAACAAACTTGTTGACGGATAAAGACTCAATACTTCATAATAAAGGTAAACATGATATAAAGTACAATGTTAAACATTTCAACGTTCTTCGTGTGTGGTTGAAGTCTTCCGCAAGGAAGATTCTGTTTTAGTTAGTTATGTCTGTCTGTCTGTCTGTCTGTCTGTGTCTGTTTGCGTCATCGTTTTCTCAAACACGACTGGCTCATTTCAAGCAAAATTTGGTACAGATATTTTTTTTAGAGTAATGGCGAAACGTTATAGAGTTTGGTAACCATTCTATGAAATTTGTAATCAAACCATATCTCGATAGTGTATACTTTAAGTTTCATGTTCTTTATTTGTAAATACATTGATGTTAACAAAACGTTCAAAAACTAATGTTGGCGTCAAATGCAATATAATTTGGTACTTACATCACCCATAACAAAACGCACATGTTCTGTAAAGTTTGTTGACATTTCTGTTAGCATTAATGTTTAATTTGCATAATAAATGATTGTCAGTAATTAGGCTGTCTTCATATAAATTGGTACAAATCAATTGATGATTTTATAGTCCGTGTTTGATATAGTTTGCTACATTAGTATTTATCGTTGTTAATAAAGCACACAAGTTTGATACAGTTTGCTGATGTAGTTTTTAATTGTAATCACTCGATTGCATAGTGAATGATTTTCATTAATTAGACAATATCTAAACGCAAGCTAATTGCATATAATTTGGTACATTGGTAATAATAAAGTGCACGCGTTTTATAGTATGTTTCTGATCTATCTAGCTATCATGATTCATTTAAATAATTAATGATTTTCGGTAATTAGGCAATATTTTAAGTATGCAAGCTTCAAATTCCATATAGCTTGGTAAAATTAACTTGCCAATTACAGGGTATATCATGTATGATAGCTATAGCTAAGACCTTTGCATTCCAACAGTTACTGTGTATAGACAAAAATTAATCTAAAGGTTTTGCCCTTACGGAAGGCATGCAGATAACACATGGGTTTTATTTTTCAATAGCAAGAAAACAATTAAATTTTATGGCAGAACAATGGTGCTGTGTTTTTTGACAATAAGACATCAATTTGAGATTTGTAAACAACAAATAAATCCTGATATGTATATTTCTATAAAGCAATGCCGTCATGAATAAGGAACAGAGGATTACATATCCTTCAAATGGTTACATAATGTTATCTATAAACGTAATTCAAAGAGAAAACTAATTCTCGGGAAGGCCATCCTGTAAGATGTTTTATATAATAGTCTTGAAATATTTACCTCAATATCTATAATCCCGTAATGCATGAATACAAAAGAGACTACATCAAATTGAGTTAAAAGGTCATTTTGATTTTGACTGAAAAATATCATTTCAATAACCTTTGTTACTGTGGCATGAACATTTAATCTGAAATTGCCAAAGTTCTTCGTTAATTTCATTTCGATTTGAGATATTCATGTGGGTCATTGCTAAATTAACATTTAAGACTTGTTAACTTCTTGTTCATAACACTGTGTATGAATGGCACATAAAGCAATTAAACAACATTTCAAAAATGCATTCAGATACGCCATACCTTAAACATCTCAACAATTTACTGGCCAAGAGGAGATATGGGAACGCAAATGTCAACTCACTTAGCATGGCATGGCTTTGTTGCTGCCGAGTTAAATGAAATGAAAGAATTTTGTTATTAGTAGATTCCCTATACTTGGACTACGTCAGGAAGGAAAGGTTGATACAGTGTATCTATGGTAACACTCACCTTCTTAAATACATGATCCATCCCATTTTTATGGATTTTTAAATGAGATCTCACCTCAAGATATCAGTGGCCACATGGGAATATATCTTTGCATCGTTAATGAGATGTAGATGTGGCGATGGACAATTTATACGTCTAGTTCGGAGAGATCACATGGAGTCATGACGACAGTATTTTAGTATAATGAAAATAGCAATCACATAATACACAAATATATACCGTCTAAAATACGATATGAACCTTGCTATGTAAGATTAGGGACATAGGTGGGAGTATTAATGTAATATATAGAATATTTATAGATGTTATATTAGAGGTTTAGACCCTATCAAATTCCCAGCGACAAATATAATGAAGTTTTTGTAGACTAACTAGGTCTTTCCCTATTCTGGAACCAAGCCACGCATCATTTCATATCCGTCGTGTTTTCGCCTCAAATTCCCAATACTATTAACTTGACAGTGGTCTTAAATTGCCGGTACGCTACAGTCCTCAAGACTAACACTCATTCTAACTAAATTGGGATTCTCCAATGGTATTCTGTCCACTCCATGGGGTCAATAAGACCACAGAGTAATTTAAATTACTATCGCGTCACTGATTTTATATGTATAATCCGATGGGAAAAGAAAAGTAGGGGATAGGATTTTATGATAGGTTCTATGTCTATTCATGGTTGTTTGGTTCCAGTTACAGGATATCAACACCCTTATTGCACCTTGAGGGGTTAATTAGATATAATTATTACCTAAAATGTTCATTTACTGATCGTTTCAGATGATTCGTCAAGATTATCACATAGAGCCGACACTTCTACCATAATATCTTACATTTATAAGCTTATTGACCTCAAAAGGCTTAACTGAGTCAATTATGACAAAGTTCAAGACAACTTCAGTGATTTTGTAGTGTTATTATGAATTCGAACCTTCGGAATCTACGGTGTAAATGCAATCATTGTAAATGGGTTCATTTATAACATCTGTGAATGTACTGTGAATTTTGCAAAGTACGTTTGTGACATTACAGATTATCATGGAATATGTTGTAATTTCAGGTTGCCAATCAATATAATGCACATATTACTCATGCGGTGAACTCCTTTTGTTACTCAGAACCGCCTAATTATATACGAAATGAGTTTACATGCTGGTTAAAGTAGGAACTATAGCAATTCCATCACACCCAACTCAACTACAGAATTAATGGGATTTTATGGCACAAGAAATTGCCTGCCAACTTAGTTTGTGCCCAATAGACATTCTCATTCCGTAGCAGATGAAAGCCACCTGATTAGGCATAATACAATATTAACTGGTTCTTGTCATGAGTAGATATTCGTGTCTGTTATGCATGTAGCCATTCAATGCCTGGTTCTTGTCATGATATTCTTGTCTGTTCTGTAGCCATGCAGTGACTGGTTCTTGTTATTAGTTGATAGTCTTGTCTGTTATGTAATCATTCAGTGACTAGTACTTGTCCTGAGTTGATAGTCTTGTTTGTTCTGTAGCCATGCAGTGACTAGTACTTGTTATGAGTTGATAGTCCTGTCTGTTATGTAGTCATTCAGTGACTAGTACTTGTCCTGAGTTGATATTCTTGTCTGTTCTGTAGCCATTCAGAGACTGGTTCTTGTCCTGAATTGCTAGTCGTTTTTGTTCTGTAGTTATTAAATGACTGGTTCTCGTCAAGAGTTGATAACCTTGTCTGTTTGGCAAAAAAAAAGAATTGTTTCTGGTCAGCTTAAGTACCCTCGCGTCGGTCTATTTTTTCGTGTTTGTCCAGCCCATGCAATATGCAGGGAAAACAAAACAGCCCTTCCTACTTCACTGAATTCGACACTGCGGAGCAAATCATGAACAAGCAAATGACATCTGTCCCACACACACACTTGCTCTAAAGTACTAAATAACAAGCACAGTAACTGCCATAAATAGTAGACTGAGTTTGTTGAGAATGAAAAAGAAAAACATTCGCGTCGTCGCACCACCTTAGACAACATGTTCTGACCAGAAACAGTTCTCTCCTTTTTTGCCCCATGCAGCCACTCAGTGACTGGTTCTTGTCATGATTGTCTTGTCTGGGCTGTAAAAGTTCAATGACAGTGGTTCTTGTCATGAGCTGATAGTCTTGTCTGTTCTGTAGCCATTCAATGAATGGTTCTTGTCTTGAGTTCATAAACTTGTCTGTTATTTAGTCATTCAATGACTAGTTCTTGCCATGAATTGATACTCTTATCTGTTGTGTTGCCATTCAATGACTGCTTCTTGTCCTGAGTTAGTAGTCTTGCCTGTTATGTAGCCAGAGGTGAACACACATATTTCGTACAGTATTGTCATTTTACCTTTCATATTAAATGGAAGCTTACATTGTAGTTTTGTCAGTCCGTCTTAAGTCTGTCTGTCTGTCTGTCTCTCTGTCTCTCTGTCTGTCTCTCTGTCTCTCTGTCTTGGACACAATATCTATATAATTATAAAAATACTGCATCATTTTAATTAGGGTGTCTTCCTTATGAGAAAGGTAACAGCTGAAAATGAATTGGAATCCACCCTAGTAATATTACTGAGTAATTTGCATAAATAATGGATTCGGTACTCAAATTTAATATACTTTGGTATATACCTTGATGACAATAAGGCACATGTGTTAAATTAGGCTTGTTGATATAAGTTTTAACTCAAATGATGTATTTCCATAATTATCTACTTTCGGTAATTTAGCAATATCCGGAGCTTCGAATTTCATATAAATTGATACATACATGAATTACATCAAAGCGCACGAGTCCTGTGAAGCTTTTTTTAAAAATATGATTTTTTTTTTTAGTCATAATGCATCGTTTGGATATAAATTACCCTCGGTAATTAGGCATTGGAATAAAAGCTTCAAATTTCATATAATGTGGTAATTTCATCTATAATAACAAGGCATATGTGTGTACTATACTGCTTGTACATGTAGCATTTAACTTTAATGAATCGCCTGTTATTAAGCGATATCTGAAGAATACAACCTGTAACATACATCAATGATAACAAAGTGCACATCATGTCCTTTATACCCAGTTAATGTAGTTTGTGATAATTTCATGATTTTAATAATCAGTGAAATTTACCAATTAAGGGATATGTACTACAAGTATGGTAACTCAGAATTTAACGCAGAGACGAATAAGTATGCACTTTTTGACAATGTTTCGTCCAAATGAAGCTCAAAAAGTGAATATCTATGGCACCATGTACAGTTGACACAGCCATTGTACGGAAATAGATTTGGCTATTTCAGTTAGGACAAAAGAATCGACTGTGGTTCATTTGTAGTGGGAGCTAAATTGAAAAGTGTTGTTCGTAATGACAACTCGTGTGTCATTTTGTCATCTTTTATGAATCAAAGTGGTGTATGAATGTAGACCCCGTGTGAACTCCTTTTAGCTATATGACTTTTACTAACGTCTTTCTGCTCTGTACTTTTTCTTTTACAAAAGAAAGCCTTGATATGTAATGTCAGTATCTTACAGTACAATTTTGTATGCTCGTGTTAATACACCGTTAACTGTTAGTATTGAAACTAGTGACAATCGTATTGTATTGAAAGTTTATTTTTGTGCATGCTGCGTGGATGAGGTTGTATTTTAGTTGATATATTATTTCGCAACCAAATACTGATTTCATAGTTTCGTTTTTGTCTCCGATCTGTATTTAAAAATACAAACCTTTGTAATATTTGATCATTTCACCCTGTTTTCAGATATGCTTCTCGACATTATATGATCAACAATACGATTTTCTAAATATTCAAGAAAACAAAGAGTAAATCTTGATCAATTATAACTTTGCCAGTGAGGTTACAATCTGATATTCTCCATTTACATGAACTAGATGAAAATGGGTTTCTCTCGCCGTCAGCAGCATGACGTCAGGGGTGGGGGAGCAGAACGGCTGGTGAACACTTCAGGCAGTTTAATATACGAATCTGTTTACTAAACTACTTTTTATTGGGCAATCTTTCACTGGGATTTATTTGCTGTATAACCATCGTGTAAGGTTTATGGTATAACCGGGGAAATTGTATAAATTTGCCTGACCATTGATTGATATGATAGTGTGCCATAAAAAGCTTGTCCTTTCTCATACTTACTAAAAACAATAAAGTAAGGCCAAAAAAGAATTGTTTTGGTCAGCGAGCGCATCACTTAAATACCCTCGCGTCGTCTTTTTTTTCGCGTGTCCATGGCCAGCAGTCTGTAGATCCGTGAGGAAACACAAAAATAACCCTCCTATTTAGTGAAGGCAACTGCAGAGCCAATTATGAACAAGCTAATGACATCTGCCCAACATACACACCTGCTCTAAAGTACTAAATAAAAAGAGGGTACTGCCATAAATAGTAGACTGAGTAACAGGTTTGCTGAGAATAAAAAAAAAATTCGCGTCGTCGCGCCATTTTAGACAAACTGTACATGTCCTGACCAGAAACAATTATCTTTTTTCGGCCTAATATTACTTTCGCAAATTTCAATCCATTTCATGGTATTGTGACGGTCTTGCGGAAAGTTGAATATGAAAAGTCATGCTGTGACACGTGACTTCAAATCGAGTGTAACGTAGTCTAATATGATGAATTGATAAGTTGTATTTTCACTTGTCATCTCTTTCAGAAAATGATAATACGTCACGTAATGTGCAATCTTTGGATTTAGTTAGTATTTTAACTGCCAATGCTGTTTACCTGGTTTTAATTTCGCCATTTTGACACAGTTTGAACAAATTAAGCTGATTCAAAATATTCAATTAACACTTGATGCGATGTTTTTATTAATGTCGTTATTCATGAAACAAATCCTTGTAATTATAAACGTTGGTCGCAATTACATATGACAAGTCAGTACGCATACATGCACTGATAAACAATGGTCTAACCATATTACGATGTATTAAAGCGACCTTGTATTCACATACTCGACACGTGAAGGAACCATATCATAAATCAGATGTCACTGATACACTGTAATGAGTCTTTCTAATCAATGCAGTTAAGTTTGATTATCTTTTCCGTTCCGGATATGTGTTTCTTGGACCGAGGTTGCAAGGCGGAAGCACGGTTGACGTACACGTCGGTCGTGTGAAGCACTATAAAGATGTCGGCTACACATATGATGAAGAGTTAAACTTTTGATATCACCAAACGTGCCATTTTCCCCACAAGTGTGTTCAAGACATAGTAAATCTCACTGCTAACGCTTTCATTAGTTTTAAACACGTGCTGGCACTCATAAAGCAGACGAACCTGTTATCTTTTGAGATAATATGTCACAAATCATAATTTATCAAGGAATCTGAAAGGGCTAACCTTTGCATGGAACATAGATGTTCATAAACTCAGCATCAGAAGAAGTCACAACAAAATAAAGAGACCAATATTTAAAATGCTTCCGGAAGTATCATACTAGAAAATATACACTATGTCTAATGTGTTTCATTTGATAATTGTGTCTTTTGTGATGAGCATGTCGACTTGTACAAAAAGTGCCATTTTCAAAACAAATAAATCTGTCAGGCCAAACACATGGAAACACGAAAATGTGCAAATATGTGCAAAATACCCAATCTGCATGCATACATTTAAAAGAGATAACTAACCACACAAATTACTCTATCAGCAAAGCATTAGATCAAATTCTTCTTGAGATGCATACACCTATTATGAAAAATATGCTAATTAGCCTAATCATTATAGAAGAATTGTATAGGCAAATATATCTCGTATTCGTCACCCTTAGCACCATGCCTCAACAGGTTTGGCTTCATTTAATTGAAAATCTATAGAAGCTCAATTGAAAACATCAAAAAGCAGCACATATATGTAAATATTAAAGGCTAATTTATCTGCACATACATACATACATACATACATACATACATACATACATACATACATACATACATACATACATGCATGCATGCATGCACGCACGCACACACGCACGCACACACACACACGCAGATATATATATATATATATATATATATATATATATATATATATATTTATATATATATATATATATATATATATATATATATATATATATATATATATATATATATATATATATATATATATATATACAGACAGACATTGGTTTAACATTATCTTCCTCTATGAAACGTGATTGACAGGTACGAAAAATGTCACTTGTGAGTCGACAGTGTAGTTCAACATTAAAGTTACTTCAGAAAACGTGGGTTTCTCAAATTGCCATATGTATTATCATATTACTGCCCTTATCCACATGACGTGAGAATGGCGGATGACGTGAGGACGGCGCAAACACCTATTTTGGGACTGTGACATTTTCATTACATACCAAGCGACGGTTTGTATTTTGGATGTATATACGTAATGGATATTGAGACACGTAATAAAAAAATGATTGTTTAAACTAACTACGTGTTTGTCAAACCCCTTTGTCTAGCCGTTCATGGGTTCTAGTTACCAATTATTCCCAGGTGAGGCAGTAAGACTCCAACTATACCCCGTGGCTGTATAGAGTGGGTCTTGAGAAATCGGTGTTATTTCACACACTCATCGTGAGCCTGGTACAAATTTAAACTAAATACCTTCCGTACGGGCAAAGTCTTTCGATTTTAGTTCTTACATACAATAATTGTTGAAATGTAACAGAACATATGCAATTAGTTATTTTTGTACCAAATCTAATTGAATTTGAAAAATGTATTTTTAATTACTGAAAATCGTTTAATTATGCAAATGAGCCATTAAAACTAAAAGCTACATCACCAAACTTTTCAGCGCATGTGTGATTAGTTATGTTTGAAGTATGTACCAAATTATAGTGATTTTGAAATATGTATTCTTAAGTTATAGCCTAATTACTGGAAATCATTAATTATGCAAATGAGTCATTAAACTACAAGCTTCATTATCAAACTTTATATGACACATGCACTTTGTTATCATTATTGTATGTACCAAATAATATTGAACATGAAGCGTGCATACTTAAACCATAGCCTAATTAGTGAATCCATTAATTATGCAAATTACTCATTAATATTCACGGATTCGTCTATCAAAATCTAACCATTACCCTAAAGTATATGTGTACCAAATTTCGTTTGAATTGAGCCAGTCTTTTTTGAGAAAATGATGAATGACAGACAGACAGACAGACAGACAGACAGACGGACACACACACACACACACACACACACACACACAGATTTTCATCCCTAATACATAACCATCCTCCTTACGGAAGGTAAAAATGCTGAAAATTTGAGATGCAGTATATCTCGAGAGCAGTTTCACACGTTTCGTTAAATCATAGACCCAGGAGCACATCAGTGTGTATGGTTTAAATATACAGTTATTTCATTGCTAGTGAACCATGAACAGACTAAATATATTTGCTATGAACCGTAAATTAAATTCACTCTCCAGCTTTCAATATAGTTACAAAAAGTCTGAGGGACATTTGCATTAATGAGACTAACAGACCATATAGGTAATTGCAAATATAACATAGCAGATTGTAACATGTAGAAGTAGGGTAAAACCTCCCTAAAACCATCACTTAACAACATGTACAGAGATTGCCAATTTACGGTAATCACTGACTTAACAGGACCGGCTTGTGTCTTACGGCTTACTTACATCAGAGACAGTATTTTCCGACTCAATCGGACGCAGAGATATTGATGTGTACGCAGTTTTGTATACGGTTCAATGCCAGTCAACTATAAAATGGTAAGGTATTCGATCACATGACCTATCTGACATGACAACAAGCTGGACTGCCTGATACAATATATTACCAAAGTATTCACCAACTTGCCAATTTGCAAGAGTGATAACGCTATATATAATACTCTGTGTGTTATCACTTTTTTAAATTGCAATAAAACAACTGAAATAAGTATGAACGCTAGAAATTGCGATTATAAGTTTACTATTGCCGAAAGTTTCAGTTTACTAATTATCTGAATATTTCAAGGTTCAATAGTGCAATATGTGTTGGAGCTATCTACGTGTAATACAGTAGTTGAGTGGGAAAGGATCAAGGTTGTTGACGACTGTCTGGACTGTGTTGACGTCCACACTGTGCGTATCGAGACACGTTCTTCGGAAGAATACTTTATAATTACCAATAAGCCTAGAGCAACTAGTAAATTTATTCAACAAGCTTAAGCATACACAAGAAGGTGTAATGATTTGTATATTTCATCGTAGTACTGTTACTTCTCGTTATTTATTATGATTACGCTCTTTTCATTTTTGCGTTTCTTTAGATTAACTATTTAATCTCATAGTGACAAGTAAGCCCGATGCCGGCGATGGGCTTGGTGATGTAATAACTTTCTGCCTGTTATTTTGATTGTCAACTTGTAACTGGATATCTACATGTCACTAAAATAAACAACTCTTACTACTACTTACTGTAGCCTGTAACAGTGTACAAAACGGTAGCAGTAGAAACCGTAAAAAATATTTTAAAAATAAACAACTCTAGCCCGATCACAGCCCGTTTCTGTTAGTCATTGAAATGGTTTAAGACATTTAAGAAAGCTATCAGAAGTAACGGGCTGCTGTCCAATGTTGTAGTGTGACCAGAATAATAGAAACCACCGGGGCAGTATTATCAGTGATGTCCTTTTTTCTTGTTACAAAGTTAGTGACATATTTGCAATTATATGTGACACATCAATTGCATATCTATGACATTACACATCTGAATTGTCGTCAAAGAATTTAAGAGGTGAAAGTTCAGGTACGGGTCAGTGGTTACTCAAGTCCGTTCTAAGAAAACCAATCAAATAACTAATTGACAAAATTTAGTTACATGTAATGTATCAAGAAACATTTTGTACTTTAATGAAGTGAAACGTTTCTAGTATGTGTAGGTACGCTGTACCTAGGTCTACTGAATAAGGGCTTCCATGAACCAGAATATAAATTTCGTCTGAGGCATCACTGTGAACTGACCGACAATCCACATGTTTAGTAAATAAATACATTCATCAATAACTTTATGCTACAAATGTGAACAAAACATCACACTACTTTTGGGGAATTTTTCAAAATAATGAACTTTTTCGATGGGCTTTCCAAGTCTGAGAGTGAAAAATATGTATAGGTATGTGATATATATAAAACTTGCATCGGCCTTACGACTATGATACACTTTTAGACCTAGAAGTGTGAAACCACAGATTGTTCCTTTCCGTAATGTTATCAAATTGGTGATTTTTTTACATTGTCTCTATCATCATTGGCTGAATGTTCAATATCCGAGCTTCTTCAGCAAAATAATTTTTTGTTGTGGCAATTGTTGCAATTATATTTTAATATCGACACATGTTTTCACGTATACACACTGAAGTGTAGAGTGAAGTCGTACCATTCGGACTATCGAAAATATTACTTTGACTTCTATCCGATATCTTATTGAACGTCTGATGAACGTGTCCCTTGTTCTTGACTCAAACCCCCACCTTCCTACCATATCACTTGTTCTCGACACTTTATTCGATGCCTATGAAATAACAGCAATTTCACCTCAGTAGTGCACGTTATCGAGAAAATACAAGTTGATGATGACATAGTGGCAATCTAAAGGGACCATTTCTTGGAGTTACCTCTGGTATTAAACAAATAGGTAACAAAATGAAGACCGTTGTTCTTCTCAGTGCAAGTGGTTCAATCACTCGATAGGTCAGATATTATAGATAAGGTTACATTATTCAAAGCGTCATTCATTAAATATCGAGGGGCCTTTTTAGATCGCTATGCCGTTATTTCTTTAGTAGTAAGTGCTCCGTCATAAGTTGATTGGCCATAAGGGACCGGACAGAATTTACGGCAGGGGGGGGGCCTGGGGAGAAATTATCTCTGACTTGTTTTTTTTCCTGGCCCCCCCATCCACTGTGACCAAAATTTCACAGCCCCCCCTTTCAAAAGTATAAAAATTTCATGGCCCCCCCCCCAAAAAAAAAAGAAAAGAAAAGAAAAAAGTGCACAATATCCTGCCCCCTACAATAACTAAAAAGAGTACAATTTTTTTTGTTACTGTAGCACAACTGTAATATTTCTTTTGGTACTACTATTATGTTACTATTTCAGCCCAAACAACTTAGTAGTTGTAGAGGAAGTTTTTTAGAAAACAAAACAAAATAAAACATTTTGACCATACATGTAATCATACACATGTGGTATAATCTTGTGTATTTCCCAACTAGACACCATAAGTAGTCATCACTTAATACCAAGGCATTTGATGTGGTGGTTTTAACTGTCATTCACTGATACATACACAGAAACACAGACAGAGTTAAACACACATTCACATGCGTGATTTGTGAAAAACTGTAGTGGGGACATTTGTGGGGAGTATCTAAGAACATCACATCACCTACATAGTGTATTCAAATATCTATTTATACTCATAACACAATAACTATCTAATGTCAGACATTTGTGATGTCATGAAGTGCTAGCAAACTAAGGATTTTATGCAGCTTTCACTTTCCTACACCAAATGCATTACCAATACACCTGTAAATGTAAGACATTTGTGACTTCATGTCACTGATGAAAAAACACTTAACACCACGCAGACATCTAAATGCTTTACAATATTTAGTACAGATAGATGCATTTGATGATGCTGAGGAGGGAAATAGTTTAATTTCACTGGTTTTAGATAGAAAGAAAGACACGTCTTGCCTCATATCTTCAGACTCTAGTGAGTCTGAGAGTGAAACTCAAGAATAGTGTCAAGGAAAGAAATAAAACACCTATCTAAATTAATCTGGCCAGACGTTTTTGTATTTACATTTTTCACCAAAAGGTCACTTTTTAAACACATAAATTACAGGTCCTATGCTAGTATATTACCATATATATATATTAGGACCTGTAATGTATCCTTGATGGTAATTACACACTGAACCTGTTTCCACAGTGCTAAAATGTATGTATGTATGTATGTATGTATGTATGTATGTATGTATGTATGTATGTATGTATACATATGTGTGTGTGTGTGTGTATGTATACATATGTGTGTGTGTGAACAACTTGGAGTATATAAGAGTAATTAAGGGTGTATCAAATTAATCTTGAGTAGTGTTTTTATGCTTCACTAAATACAAACGTACACACTTCCATTTTAATACATAAATGAAAGTGTAGACATTCAATATTAAAGGCGATATCAAGTGCTATCTCATGCAATGCTAAATTTTCTAACATATTAATTTTTTTCAATGACAAAATATTTCGCGGCCCCCCCCCCCCCTTTCAAACCATGAGAATTTTCATGGCCCCCCCTTCAAGCCTCCCATTTTTTTCATGGCCCCCCCAATTTCTCCCCAGGCCCCCCCTCTGCCGTAAATTCTGTCCGGTCCCTAATACCCTGTGACGAAGAAATGTAGGCAACCAAAATCCTCATGAATATGGACCTAGTCAACTGAAAACCATGGAATTGAAACAAACAGTGCTCATCTTCATTTCGAGAGTTGGTAACAGGATTCAATTTAACAGTGTAGGAAGAAATACTGACGTGTCGACTTATCTTGACGTATCAAGATTTAAGACGTCTTATGTTCATCTTTCAAGGGAAAAGCAATACCAGAAAAGAGGCTTACATCGAATGTATCCTGAAGGATTACTACATAATACACAGAGTCCTTTGTCTAGAACGTTCCACGTCACCATTGCAATCATTACACATCAAGTAGGATTACTCCATATAATACATATACTCCATTGTCTAGATCAATTCAATGCACCATCACAATCGATGTCATTGCACATCATGTTAACTGGTACTGTTACCATAATCGTGTTCGATGATAGTTATAAAATCATCAGGCGGTTGGAAAGCCTAGCACAAAGTACAATGCCCAAAATCAAGACAGACTATTACGTTTATACAATGAATATCTATTAGTATAGTGATTGACTTTGCGAAATATTAAACAGGCTCGCGAATTCTATGGTACATGTACAGCTCCACAATGACTACACCATGATGTTAATCTAATACTGGTATATTGAGGATCCATTGATCAGTTGCCTGAATATTATGACAAGCACTAGCGCTGATTGTAATTGTTGAGTAAGTCCACTTTAAATTGACAGTAGGCCTTGGAAAGTAGTTGGTGAAAAGTTATGAATAATTTTTTTTCCTGTTAGTCTTCTCTCTTGTTTGTTACTCTTTTGGGGTGTTCGTGACGGTGAGATTTCATTCATTTACAACCAATAGTCCACGACATCATTACAAGGTATAGACATACACAATATGTGCGAAAGGATTTGGTATAAACAAATTAATACAGCTCATTTTCCATGATTAGGTCAGATTACTGTTTGCTTCATGTTTATATGGTTGTGATATATAGCACGGACTCATACGTTGTTATTATGTTTTATGGTTCGCTCAGAGAACGAATGATAAATTACAAATTTCATATCAATTTCTGTATCCAAATATGACTATGTTATATAGTCACGTTGTTGTTTTTCAATGAATCATAGGTCATACGGAAACATATTTTCAAGTGTCATTTATCAAATTTCTTTCTGAAAACAACATATGTAGAAGTCTTAGAATGCAAATGTCAGGGCTAACACTATATTCACTGCTAGGTTTTGGATGTTTTCAACGACCTACAGTATTCACATAGATAAAGAAACCCAGCACATAATGGCGTATGTTCTTTAATATGATAGAATTCACAATATCTGTCTTATAAATATGTGGCTATAAAGTAGTATTGAATTCGTGCCTCTCGACGGTTTGCAAAATGAACCTGTTTTGCCCCGAGAACTTAGACGGCTAAATAACTCCTAATAAGGAAAAGGTATGGTTTTTGTAAGTTTTTAATAAATCCACTTGCGTAACTCATATGTTGCAGGATAATGACGCGTGCATACTTTATTTCCTCAGTCTAAATGGTAGACTCAAATTTCTCTCTACCGCACGTGTGCTAGCTAAAATAACATATTAGAATACAGGGAATGTTCCTTTTCGGTAACTTCACAGAATTGCGAAACCCTTGTCGCTGCTTGACTGCATCAGGCAAACTTTTAAATGCAGCTTTTATTCCATTTTTTGTTATAACCTAACCCTTGCTATTTGAAATGGATTAATGTACAAAGTCTCCGACACAAGGCTCTGCAATATCAATAATTATAATGGACAGACTGTATTCGGATTACACAAATGCAGTAATTGTATAAACTATTATTTCTTATTCTAACTCGGCAAAGTGTATGTCAATATCACACTGTGTAGCAAACAATATTCCTGTATTCAGACAAATCAAAATATACCGCATTTAGTAGTCACATGCTTGAAATGTAACAGCAGAATTTTCTCGTTTTGACTTATAATAATCCATATATATATAACATAAATCAATATTTACACTATATTATTAGATATTCAAACAGGTGGTCGGATACCAATATGGAAAGAAAATCAATTAGGAAAAGAACAAATATATTTCATTTAAAAATTCTTTGCTTCCTGTGATGTGCTGAGTTTCATTTTATATTATATGAATCCATAAGAAATATAGGGTAAACACATTAGTTTGTCAGATTCAATGTACACTTTAAATGCATAATAATTACTACAGTATGTCTAAGTACGGAATAACCTTAATCAATCACAATCATATTTAGGATCGTCAAATTGTCCCAACATGTTCACACTAAATATCCGTCAAAATTATTACCACATTGTTACCATGTCTCTCTGCATTTTGTAAAGTTCATTAACATTAACATACTTCAACTAAAAGACGATCTTCTTCATACTATGTCACCTCTATATTAGTCACCTTTACATTTTCTACACACTATTCTGGTGGATATACTATACTGTTCAGTACACTGCAAACTATTCAGGTGGATACATTATACTGTTCAGTACACTGCACACAATTCTGGTGGATATATTATACTGTTCATTACACTGCACACTATTCAGGTGGATATATTATGCTGTTCAGTACACTGCACACTGTTCAGGTGGATATATTGTACTGTTCAGTACACTACACACTGTTCAGGTGGATATATTATACTGTTCAGTACACTACACACAATTCAGGTGGATATACTATACTGTTCAGTACACTGCACACGATTCAGGTGGATGTATTATACTGTTCAGTACACTGCACACTGTTCAGGTGGATATATTGTACTGTTCAGTACACTATACACCATGCAGGTGGATATACTGACGCTGCACACTATTCAGGTGGATATATTAGAATGTTCAGTACACTATACATAATTCAGTTGGATATAGTATACTGTTCAGTACACTGCACGCAAGTAAGGTGGATATACTATACTGTTCAGTACACTACAGACAATTCAGGTGGATATATTATACTTCAGTACACAACACACAATTCAGGTGGATATACTATGCTGTTCAGTACACTGCACACCATCCAGGTGGATATACTATGCTGTCCAGTACACTGCACACCATCCAGGTGGATATATTATACTGTTCAGTACACTGCACACCATCCAGGTGGATATACTATACTGTTCAGTACACTGCACACTATTCAGGTGGATATATTATACTGTTCAGTACACTGCACACAATTCAGGTGGATATACTATGCTGTTCAGTACACTGCACACAATTCAGGTGGATATAGTGTACTGTTCAGTTCACTGCACACTGTTCAGGTAGATATACTATACTGTTCAGTACACAACATACTATTCAGCTGGATATACTATGCTTTTCAGTATACTACACACTGTTCAGGCGGATATATTATAATGTTCAGTACACTACACACAATTCAGGTGGATATAGTATACTGTTCGGTACACTACACACTATTCAGATGGCTACAGTGTTTTTTTCATAATTGTAAAACTTTCAAATAAAACCAGTAAAGTCGTAATTCACTGTTCAGTGTTCAGTGTACTACGAACTGAACTGTTGTTATTTCACTGCAATCCCTAAAAAAGCCAAAAAATTTTCACTTAATTCACAACGAGCAACAGTAAACCTGGTATACCAAGATAGTCAATTCTTACACATGTGCACCCAGGACTTTAAAAAAAATATCAACGGACAGATGGCGTGTCTCAATACGGTGTGCCTTTGGGTAGGGGCATGGATTCAGTACACTACATATTATTCAGGTACTAGGTGGGTATACTATACTGTTCAGTACTGTTCAGTACGCACCACTCTTACACTGTCAATCATTTCTTAATGACAATGGAGGCTTTGTAGGTAAACATCACATATGTTAGGTTCAATTTGAACCTCGCCGTTAGTCTTCAGTCCATTCAAATGAAAATGCAATTAGGTTACACTGTCATGTCTATATCGCGGTTTAATACCAACACGACCATCAAAATACATGTATGTTTCACTGGTACAAAGATGATAGCAAATCGCTACGGCGGAGTGATAATCCAACCCCATATCAGGAATGTCAATCTACGAACATATGATAAAAATCAAAGGATTTACAGGTCGAAATACACGTCGCTAATGGATAAATTCGAAAACAACTAACGTCATTTAAGGCATCGATTAACATCGCTCCGTGCGTTAAAGGAAATGAAAGATGTTATCTGCATGTATCTATGTTAACTTTGTATCATCGAGAGTTAGGAACCATGAAAATAATAATCATGCTTTTATTCAGCTATTCATTCAGAAATTGACACGATAAATATTTTCACCCCAATTGCGTTATGATATACATGTAATGGCAATGCACACAGAGAGAGAGAGAGAGAGAGAGAGAGAGAGAGAGAGAGAGAGAGAGAGAGAGAGAGAGAGAGAGAGAGAGAGAGAGAGAGAGAGTGAGTGAGTGAGTGAGTGAGTGAGTGAGTGAGTGAGTGAGTGAGAGGGTGAGTGAGTGAGTGAGTGAGTGAGTGAGTGAGTGAGAGCAGAGCAGAGCGGAGCAGACTTGTTAATACGTAATATCCGATGTTTACATAATTCAACAGTAAAGTTCATAGTATACTTGTATAATATAACATTTTGTCATTATTTTTTACACAAAGAAAACTTGTCTTGTGGTATTTCGATAACACGGAAATAATACGTTGATAAGGTCGATACGCAGAACCACAAGCTGTTCTCTTTATCATATAATGATGTGATATAATTCATAACATACAGCCATCAAACAGATGTTATCCTTAGCGTAAATGGAGTTATAATAAATGAAGTAACAGCTGATGAGTTTTAGTCAAAATAGTTGGAGAAATGGATAACTCCAATTCATGTTGGACTCTATTTACAAAAATACATGCTTCTCAACATTGTTGTAAACTTGAATGATAAATTCGTCAGCTGGCTTTTTGTCTACTTATATTCACTCCTTTATGTGGTTATAGGTTGTGACAATTGCTATTTCACTGACGGGGTTCTATAATAAGCATCCATGCCATATGTCAGAGAAATGAACGTGAGATCACTGAACTACGTACACATCCTTCGTATACATGCCATACGTCACACAACCCAACCTACGATCACTGATCTGCATCTATCGTTTTCAATGTACTACAACAGCTGTTTGATACTATTTTACTATGTGTCTATAAACTTCTACTTAAACATTTGTTTGGATTTTGAGTTAACGTTAAACTTTGCATACTACCTGTATATTCTTGCTTGACATGGTATGTTACACAGGATTATATTAAGGTATAGGTATCTTTCTAACGCAGGGCTGTGGCATATTTGATTGGAATTTTGTAAAAAATCATTGCTACTTAAAATCTTTTAAATATAATTGGTGTGGATAAAAAGAATACAAAATGAATCAAGGTGCATCAATATGAGACGCCCCCCCCCCCTGGGTGGGGGGCAACAGTGTATAAAATGGTACGGGTGGGCTCCTCTGAGACCTCCAAACCCAAACTGTTCTCATCCAAAAATCTATATAAAAAAAAAAAGATACCCTTTCTCGTACCAACTGTATCGCACAAAATATATACTGTGGATTGCTTTGAAGTGTCCCATTTGCAAGAACAGGGCACATTGTGATAAATATAGTGATGTTTTCGTCTTTAAAATTAAACCCCAAAAAAACATATGGCCCAGTAAAATTAGGCAGTAAAAGTTGAATAAACGTTTGAGGGAACCAAGTGGGGTTGGCACCAGGTGATTTTTGAAATTAAAGGACTAAAAAATGCTTTCTGGTGCTATCTTAACAGGTCGAGGTAGTAATAATAATTCGAGATAACATTTGAGTCAAATTACAAGGGAGCAGTGTTGGATGGGTAACCCTAGAAATTTGTGAAATCCAAGGACTAAAATTCAATGCTTTCTGATACTATTTTAACATGTCGAGTTGGTAACATACAAGGAGCAGTGTGTGGGGGGGGGTACCCCTCCCGCCCCTTTAACGTTTTCAAATTTAAGGACTAAAAGAGTGCTATCTGGTATTCTGGAAGACAACAATTATATAGTTTTACCTAAATTTGTGAGGGGTTAAAACCCTACCACTTGCGATCCTGGGCATGTTGGAAAGTATACCCTTTCTCATATCTTGTGAGCACAAAAAACCCACCCGAGACTCCTCATATTGTCGACTACACACACACACACACACACACACACACACACACACACACACACACACACACACACACATACACACACACACACACACACACACACACACACACAAGCACACAAGCACTCGCAGACACACATACATAATGTCAATGAGGGACGTAGGTGTCATGACCAATCGTCTATTCTACATAATGTCAATGAGGAACACCATAAGTGTCGTGCCCAATCGTTTATTCTACATAATTTCAATGAGGAACACCGTAAGTGTCATGACCAATCGTCTATTCTACATAATGTCAGGGAGGGACATAAGTGTAATGACCAATCGTCTATTCTACATAATTTCAATGAGGGACGTAAGAGTCATGACCAATCGTCTATTCTACATAATGTCAGGGAGGGACATAAGTGTAATGACCAATCGTCTATTCTACACATAATGTCAATGATGGACGTAAGTGTCGTGACCAATCGTCTATTCTATATAATGTCAATGAGGGACGTGAGTGTCATGACCAATCGTCTATTCTACATAATGTTGGTGAGGGACATACGTCTCGTCACCAATCGTCTATTCTACATAGTGTCAATGAGACACATAAGTGTAATGACCAATCGTCTATTCTACATAACGTCAATGATCTGAGGGACATGATTGTAATGACCAATCGTCTATTCTACTGTCAGGGAGGGACACCATAAGTGATGACCAATCGTCTATTCTACATAATGTCATGGTGGGACACCATAAATGATGACCAATCGTCCTATTCTGCATTCACATGTCTGTGAAGGACATAAACGCAATGACCAACCCCAAACAATTACTTTAGAATGATAACATCAGAAGATTTTACTGCAAAATCAATGGCAGTGTTACATTACAGCAGTGCTGTAATTGTCGGTATTAAAAACGTGTGGTGATGATTGGACACTCTTTCGATATTTGTATTATTCTGTCTGTGAGAACACGGACTGTAACATATCAGTATGTTGAGCATAGATACAACTAACAAGATTACTGTGACAGATCACTTTGTTTCTCGCACTTTATTGGTTTATAACCACACTTTCATCAATTCTGCTTTAGCTTAATAGACATTGGTCAACTGAGTAGCCAACTCTTTCAATGTGTACTTTAATTACAAAGCTGTGTTATCAAGCAATCACTCGTAAGCGTGTTATTACGCAAATTAACGAACTCAGGCCTAGAAAATCATCGATGCATAACGACACCTTCTGGTACATTTTAGATGACTAGTGTAAACATATAAATCTCATCACCTCAGTCAGTTAGATATCGTAAAACAACTGACCTGATCTTGAAAACTCTCTTTTCTCTCTAACACAAACACAAACACAAACGGTGATATATATATATATATATATATATATATATATATATATATATATATATATATATATATATATATATATATATATATATATATATATATATATATATATATATATATATTATATAATGTAACATTGCGATCATCATTATCACTGCTATTATTATTAGGTGATTGTTGTGTCATATCTGTTTTTATATTTGCTTTTTATTTGATCTCAGAAGTATACATACGTTAATATAATGATTTTCAGAAGTCTTTCTTTCAATTTGACCCACTTCTACCCATAGGTGTTAAACAGTTGTTACATTGATAATCCTATAACATTTTCGTTTCATAATAGTGTATTCTACGCCCACATGTTGACTTGTAAAAGAACAGTAACATTAAGACCTTTAAACACACCGGTCAGCAATAGAATCTGTGTATTATTGTTTTATTCATAAATAATAATTAGTTTAGTATATGGTGCATGCCAAGATATTTCTTTGAACAGAAAATATGGATTATATACCCTGGTTGGCATTCTACGTCACGAAAACCCGTGTCTACTTCACTGGTTCTGCGGTACACGAAATATTAGTCAGAATGTTCCAAACCACCATTACTTTTCTTGATTTTCCTGAATCATGGAGGAGGAGGTATAATTATAATTATATCGTATTAATGGTTTCATTCTGCCGGAAAACACCCGTGACCTAAGGGTTTGTCACTACGAGTCGCTAGACTGATAACATCCCCCCACGGACTCTCGTATTTCCCTTAGCTGAACGAAGATAAATATTGGGGAATAATATCTAATCATACATCATCTACTTTCAAGTACTACTTTCCCTTCGAAATAGCAATGTACCAGCTTCCGGCTCGAGTCACGAGGTAACATTCATGGCTGCTAGCCATCGCCTTTTGGCAAATAATGTGTATGTTAAGTGTTCTGGTGTAGTCTAAAATGGAATGAATATGTTAATTGGCCAAAACACTAATATAGTCAATGAAAGAGAAATAATATTTGGAGAAGTCTGTGTAAATTCAAAACGATCTTTATTTATGATTTAGTTCCATCATGTCTTAGACTGAATACAATGATAATTTCACCAATCTTCAAAAGTGAAACAGAATGAAACCTCCCCTGCTATTTGATATATAATTGGTATAATTATATATTATTACCCTAGCAAGGAAAGTTTCATCTTTGCCCTGCCATATCTTTATAATCAGTTTACATATTTGTAATAATAATAACACGATACTACTAATAATTTATCAATTTGAACACAGTCATCAATACCGAAACTGGTGAATGAAAATATCCTCCCTTGAAAAGCCATTGTCAACATTGAAATCGATTTCAACTAATAGGTATGGGCATCACTAGCTCATCTATGTCAGCACAACAGATAACACTTTACAACTTGAAAACGTATCTTTGTTTTCTACCTCAACAAGGTATGCAGTGATATGAACGTCTGAATGTAACACAATAGAATTGAGCTAAACTAGAATGTTGTTACAAAAACAGACTACCATAATTATATGTATCATGTCTACGTAGTAATACGTTACCAGAACAAAGTATGGGATGTACTTTTACTGGTGTCGAAAACAGGTCTATTGCGACACCAATTCGAAATCACTCCACTCTTGATGTCTTAAAACACTAAATTCACTCGTGGTCGAATGCTTACGTGTACCCAAAGTCTTATATTGTAATTCTGTTATAACAAGTAACATGCCTGAATCTGACAACTACAGGGGTGTATAAACCATTATTCAAACAACTTGTACATTCTATAAAATATGTAAATGAAGATTACATGTTTTCATGAGATAAGCTTATCGTAGAGGATACTTGATATTTGAAGAATCATGAAATATTTAAAAGAAAGTGAAATCTGAAGGAAACCAAACTGCGTGCGAGCGCGAATGTGAGTGTGTGATTGTATATAATCTTTGTTGTTGTTGTTGTTGTTGTTGTTGTTGTTGTTGTTGTTGTTGTTGTTCATATGAATTAAAATATTTCGGAATACATCACTTCAGATATATTACTAATGAAACACATAGTTTTGGTATTGCTTAGTTCATCGAGTCGAGTGCGTATTTAATTTTATTTAAGTCTGTGTTTTGATGTATACATGAGCTAAAATCCTCAGTGCTGTAACAATACAAGTATGACTCATGTTTAAATTTTCAGGTTGAAAGAAATTTTCATTTAACCCTCCTATGGGCTTGTCATACTACAGTACCGCGGTGAAGACATTCACTAGGTGGTACAATATCATATAATTACACGCGATCGAGGTACCGTTGTTGCACAAATTGAATTGGGTGAATTACAATTTTCCTTAAAATTTTCAGTAAGATAATTTGGTTTTATTGATATTTAAATTCTTCAGTATGAACCGGAAAATGACAAATCCTTGATAAAGTTATGAGAAAGCATTGAATGAACGAACATTAATAATATGTCATGTGACGATTAAGCCGATCAAACCGAATAAAGAAAAATGATCAGTGAAAATGATGACAATGAATAGATGGATGGATGGGTGGGTGGATGGATGGATGGATGGATGGATGGATGGATGGATGATGGATGGATGGATGGATGGATGGATGGATGGATGGATGAGTGAGTGAGAGGTGGGTGGGTGGGTGGATGGGTGGGTGGATGGATGGTTGGGTGGGTAGGTGGATAAATAAATAAATAAAATGAGTGAGTGAGTGAGTGAGTGAGTGAGTGAGTGAGTGAGTGAGTGAGTGAGTGAGTGAGTGAAGAAATGGATGGATGGATGGATGGATGGATGGATGGATGATTGAATGAAAGGAAATAGTCAGTGAAAATAAATAAATATAAATATAAATGGATGAACGAACGATGTTAAATGCATAAGAAGTAAATAATTATACCATCAGTATAATAGCTCGTACCTCTGTATGTTTGTATGTAACTGTGCTTTGATTTCACTGTAATGTAGATCCCTTGATTTCACGCACTCTGTAACTGAAAGTCATGATCTGACTTTGAATTTTTTGTAACCTCCTTGCAAATGGGCCGGAGGCCTGGAAATGCAATAAAACTATGAACTATGAACTCAATATAATGAACTAATGTACTAACATATACGTACAAGAAAGTCAGAAATGTAACACATTGAATTACAAATAAATAAATCGACCAAAAGTAAATGTAATCAAAATATAAGAATCTATACGGTCTTTGTTCAAAACTCATTCTTCCTATAAGGAAATTGTATAAACATAGCAATTTTATCATTCATTGCGTTGAAAACGATTCACTCTATAGCCGAATACTGGAGAGGCATACTCTTAAACTTTCCAACTTTGTAAACAATTTTAGATATGGCGCAAAAACGAACTTTTCTGAATTTCTGGAGCACTATTTGAAATTTTAAAAAATGGATAGGTTTGTATTACAAGAGGCAAAGTTAGCTGATGATTAGAATATTGAATAGCGCGGTAACAGTTCAGTCAAGTATTCTAAGTGAACTTTGAAAGGGTCTCATTCATACTGGGCATGCGCGAAGGTTTGTACACCGCTGAAAAACTAACTAGGAGTACATTATTCTGAGCTCAGAAAAATGATTAGACAAGCATATATGCGTGCGTATAGTTGTATATATATATATCAGAGGTACATGTAGTTGGAAAGGTTAGTTTCAAATATCACTCATCAAACTGGGTAACAAACCCGCTAAATTATATCCGACTGTGACAAGAATGGCTTTACGATATTGCTTACTATATGGACCAGTGAAGTTTAGACCTAACACAGCTGAGAGGTACATAAGTGAAATTTAATCCCAATCAATATCAGTCATGTCAGAAATAATGAGCGTTCCCTTGTCATTCGAAGTGATTATTTTCGCTTGCCATATTGATAAACAGTATGACTCTCGTAGCCTCTCACATCTATGTATGTACTCACTTCACTCATTGAACAAAGGGTCACTTTAATACATGTATATTATTAGAAGCATCCTTTTATCTCATGGATATAATTTTAGGGGGTATTCTAATACATTAATCATTAGTATTCTCTACTGAGTGGGAGTAGTGTATTATGAGTGAAACACCATTTAATTAGCTACATTACAACATACGATGTTGACACCAAGCTTAAAATAATTAGACCCAGTTTGGGGTGAAAAAAAATATATATAGCTATCGCAGTTAAAACCAGATTTAAACTGAATGCCTCCCGTAAGGGCAAAAACCATAGATTTTTGTATGTACATTCATTGTTGGAATGCAAATTTCAGAGTTATAGCCATCATACATGATGTGTACCCTTAACTGGAAAATTAATTATATATGAAATTATATGAAATTAGACCTTGCATACTTAGTATATTGATCGAAAAATCATTAATTATGATAATGAACCATTAATTATATAGATTATAAGCTACATTAAAAAAGCTTTAATAGACACACACACTTCTTTACCATAAATGCATGTACTAAATTTAAGCCCGCATATTCTATTAATGATATTGCCTAATTATCAAAATAGTTATGCAAATTACACATCACAATTAAAACTACACAAAGACTACACGGTACAAAATATATGAAATGTGAAGATTGCAGTCTTAAGATATAGCCTAATTACCGAAATCATTAATTATGCAAATTTCTCACTAAAACAAAACGCTACATCAACAAGCTTTAATGTGCGCTTTCTTATGTTTGATTTATGATGTACCAAAATATATGAAAATTGAAGCTTGCGTTCTAAAGATAAACGCCAATTACCGAAAATCAATAATTACCCAAATTAATCGTTAAAACTAAAACACTTTGCGGCATACCCACTGACCTTATTTATAGGGCATTATGATATATTATGGGTGATGTATTTGTAATTATATGGGACTTTGAAGTGTGAATTCTCAAAATATACCTAAATTACTCAAGATCATTAATTATGCAAATTTATCTTTAAAATTAAACGCTACAGCAATGAGCTTCATAGAACACGTGCACATTGTTATGGTTGATATGTGTACCAAATAATATTGAATTTGAAGCTTCCATTCCTAAGATATCACTAATTACCTACCATCATTAATTACGCAAATTACTCATTAAACCAAACTACTAGTATTATGCCAACAGGCTTTACAGGACATGATTGCTTATAATGTTTGATGTATGTACCAAATTCTGTGGAATTTGAAAAATGTGTTCTTTATATATTGTTTAATTACTGAAAATCATTAGTTATGCGAATTATTCATTAAAACTAAAAACTATGTCAACTGGCTTTATAAGATGTGTGCTTTGTTATGGTAAACGTGTGTACTAGATGTTGCGAAATTTGAAGTGTGCATTCTAGATAAATAAGTAATTATGTAAATTACTCATTAGCACTATAAGCTACATCAACAAACTTCATCGGACATATTCACTTTGGTATGGTTAATGGCTGTACCAATTTGAAGAAGGTATGTAGCCTAAGATGTAGCCTAATTACTAAAAAAATATCAATTATGCAAATTACTGATTAATGTTCATCGGATGTTTACCAAAGTCTAATCAGTTCTTTTGATTAGCATATGAAAGATGTGTAGCAAGTATCATTACAATCGAGGTAGTACTGTTTGAGATATCGTGTCCACAGACAGACAGACAGACAGACAGACAGACAGACAGACAGACAGACAGACAGACAGACAGACAGACAGACAGACAGACAGACAGACAGACAGACAGACAGACAGACAGACAGACAAAAGCATAACATAGTCTCCCCTTACGGGAGGTAACAATGAAGAAATGTGGATTTATAAAACTATTATCGGTTTGAATGTGTCACACACATACAATATCACTGAACATGCCCTAGTGAAATGACTGGTAAAAGACAAATGATAGATCGATCCCTCCAGGCGTTTTTCAGTTGTTTTTTCTCAACGGAGACAAAGTGTTATGAGTTCAGAAATGTTCATCGTTTTTTGTAACACGGCGATCGACGCCTTGATGCTTTCAATAGGCGCCATTATCATGCACTCTGTATGGGTATGAAATACGACATGCAATTGGTAAAAATCAAATACTAGTAATACAGGTACCGGTGATTGAGTTTATCATCTAATTTCTATTAAATTGAACATAAAGTTCTTATTTATAAACATGGTTCGTCTAGTACCTGTCTACACGGCTTCCTCACCTCCGTTACAGTGGGTGTCACCCCTATAACGACGTCTCTCGACACTCTATGATCATTACATCTTGTCCTGTTAATTTGAGAGCCTCTCCAGAGCTAGCAGAAGAATCGCCTTGTGAGTTTACTCCTGAAATTGCTGTACAGTTATTGGCCATTCGTTGTTTAACTTTATGGTGGTTATTTTGTGTACATATTGCTTTTCTGCCTGACTTGGTCGTCATTGGTGGTTCTTTAACAGCTGCTAAACACATTCTACAAAATGCATCAAGAAAGGCTCTCCGATATCTTGAGCTAGCAACGCTGTAGACAAGTGGGTTTAGAGATGAATTGATGAGAAGAAAAATGACGGAATAGTTGTGTAGACAAATCGTTATTATATAATCATCAGTTGGGTGAATATTAATTTTCCCTTGACTGTGCAAGATACTTAATAAATTGAAAACCATCCGCGGCAAAAGGCACAAGAAATTCACAATAGCAATGGCAATGCACAGTCGGATGACTTGATTTTCATCGTTTGGGGTCGCACGCGACCCGACGAAATTGCGAGCCATGACTCGCATCTGACGTGCAATGATGGAATAAAGGACAACCACTACGGTCATGTTGATAACGTACACGATCACATACATTGCATACATAGCACTTTCACTACCACTTGTAGGCTCCATACACCTGTTTAATGTTTCCGGTATAGCACACACACATCCGATCACCCAGGTGGATACAATTACCTGGATTGAATGGCACCGGTCGGACAGTAGGCTTCGAGATGCGATAGACAAGGGTCGACAAATAGCTATATAACGCTCGATGGCAACTACAGTAATGATAAACATAGATGTGAAGACTGCCATATGAGAAATAAATGACAATGCACAGGACAAATGAGTTCTTGTTTGGAGAAGTACACAACCGGTCGGATCGGTTAAGGAACAAAACACGCTGCAGAAATTGATAAACAGCGACATTGTATCGGCGATAGCCAGGTTAATCAAATGCATATTTGTAATTGTACGCATCGATGGAAGTCGAGCTACCACGAACATAAATGCAATGTTTGACAATATACCAATAGTTGCTATTATGAATCCTACTATCCATTGAGAATGAAGATTTCCCCAACATCTCTGTTCCGCTGTTACATTTCTGTTGATTGTAATGTTATCATAATCCGGGTTGGTTTCGTTGCTAGACGACTCATCAAATAACACCGTTGTTAACAGCTTTACATACGAAGTTTCGTTTCCAATCATTTCAAAGGACATTTTTTTCCAAAATCAAAAACATTAGACAGTCCGTCGTTCAGTCGTTCCACTTTACATTTGAATCCAAAAGTGTAGGCTACGCTGGTATTTACGAGTCCACGGCTTTTCAATTATAGTCCAAGCCTCTACACGGGTAGGTACCTTCAATAATATATCACGAAGCTCGAGGCTTTTAATACATAGTTACCACGTTTAGAGTAAAACTACGTTTGTCGCCAGAGGGCGTACACGCATGGTTTTACAAAGGATCTTTTACGTGTATCGATCTGTCATCTTTCGATAACATCACTGTGACAGTGCATGAATGACAGTTCGGTTTTTACCATACAAACGGCTGCATGAAATTGAACAAGTCGCAGTGAAGACTGTGATACTATGTTCACATTGTAACTTTGGGCTTTCTTATTTGAACTAACTCTATTATAGTAGATTTAGACATTACATTGAGGTAAATTGCGTCATGTCATATCTGGAAAATGTTGTTCCACATAGGGGAATGATAATGGACAGTTAAAGCGAATTAAAGGTATAGCTTCATTTGTCGTCTTCGTAGTTGTTGTTGTTGTTGTTGTTGTTGTTGTTGTTGTTGTTGTTTATGGTTGTGGTGGTAGTTGTTGTTGTTTATGATTGTGGTGGTGGTGGTGGTGGTGGTGGTGGTGGTGGTGGTGGTGGTGATGATGATGATGACGACGTTGATGACGATGATGATGATGATGATGATGAAGATGATGATGATGATGATGATGATGATGATGATGATGATGATGATGATGATGATGATGATGATGATGATGATGATGATGATGATGATGATGATGATGATGATGATGATGATGATGATGATGATGATGATGATAAACTTAAAGCTACACTGGCTGTAACTGGAGTATTATTTATTCGACCAGACAACCAACACAATATGTTCACTGAAAATTGTTCTATCGCAATAATTAGACACTGTACATAGGGCGATTTTATCCGCGAGTAGTACATTAACAGATTGAGATCGCCTTGTGTTGGAGGCGCTGTTTTAGGGTGCGGATCTAAAAATCAATTTGATTACATTTATTGTACTACATTATTTGCACAGCTACACAAATATACTTAGGGAGCCTTCAGTATTTACAGGGGAGGGTCGGAGGAATCTGGGGTATCACATTTTACAAACCTGTTCTTGGGGAAGGGTCATATTTTGCATTATAATGTTTGGGGAGGGTCACATTTTACAATCTGTAGTTTTGTGACCAAATTGAAGATTCAATAGCTGTCAATGCGTTTTGTGTGTTTTGAGATGTAAAAGTGAGATGAGCACTCAACATTTATTTATACGAGTATTTTACATGCCAAAGTACAAATACATATATTGTAAGAAAATTGTTTAATTAAACGATGCATTTTATTGAGTGTACCATCTCACCTTATCACTCACACTGTCCATGAATGCTGTTGTTAAAATATCTACATATAATTAACAGTTGTAGTAACCGGTGTCAAGTTTATCACTCTTTATTGAAGAAATACATATATAGCCGTTCAAATCTGTACTGCATATTTGGCATTCTCCCTCTTCGTTGCAAAATTAAACTCTGCATAAACAATAAAACAAATAAATATCATTAAATAGAACAATAAAATATGCAATATAATATGAATCTCATGGGGAGGGCCATGTTTTACAACATGGGACAAAGGAGAGGGTCACTTTTTACAAATGGAGAATGGGGGGGTCATGTTTGATTTCCTCTGCCCCCCCTGTAAATAGTGAAGGCTCCCTTACCCACAGGTGATTCAATATTGTTCAGGGTGTACGAATGATTCATTATATCTAACACAAGTTGTAAAAAAAAGAAAAAAAAATGTTCCAGTTGCACCTTTAACTTATCCGATCTATTTTAATTCCGATATTATTTATTAGTGACATGGTTTGTCCTTTTTGACCGTATACATTAATGTACATCAATTACGCCCTATCCCAGAGACATCTTGAACAATGTATGTCTGTCAGTTGTCAAACGTTTCACTGTTGGTGTTGAATTAATGTTGTCTATAATTTTAAAAAACGGTGAATATATCCCGTTTTATTACTTTCAATGAAAAAAATGTAATTTAATATTATTGAAAATAAATGGCAAAAAGCGCTGTGACAATGTATGGATTCCAAAAAAATACAATTAATAAGTCGATTAACTGGGAACAGATCGTTATTGATATCAAAGGTGACTGCACGATTGACATTAATATGTTTAAAGAAATTGCCCAGGTGTCCTTATCATCCATTCTGTCAATCAAACATCATAATTCATTCTAATAATTCGGTTATCCTTTCTTCATTTTAGTGATATAGTCACATTTGAATATGTGATGTTGATGATATCCACAACACTAAGAGAAATGAATTATTATATTTGTTATTTACAACATCCGCAGTAATTTTATCATGGTTTTGTTAGTCGTCTCGCGTATGATTTTAACATTTAGAAATGTAGAATGTATATTTTAACGCTGTTGTTATTAGACTGTCCAATATTTTGACTGAGAATTGAAATATGTGCATTTTGTCTGTCCATATAGTAGACTATCCAACTGTATAGCTAAAATTCGTTTGTCGGCCAAAGGTTAAAGGTGGGGCTGCTAATACATTATGCTAACGCCACCAATATACCATTATCAATAAAACATCACAAAATGTCTTTTAAAAAAGATGTCAAATCACATCTATCATAGAGAGTGGACCACGTACTGTCTATGGTCCAGTACACTAAAGGAAAGGATATTGAAAACAGCGAGTTTATTCGTTATGACATGTAGTTTGTTTGCCTCTGCGGGTTCCTTTATGAGTTACACACGCCTTTGCTAATCCCGCCACTGCACGGTCTTGAATCACTGCATGGAGTCCACTGGAAACTTGTCTTTGACTTTGTGGGCTATTCAACTAATCCAACTAATTCAGCAATTTATACCAGTTTCTATTTGTATATCTGTTCTGTAGATTTTGCTGATTTACAGAATTGAACTAAATTATCTAATATAATATAATCTAATCTAAACTTCTTCTTTTTTAAAATGAAAATTACACTGAATTGGAAAACTACTACTCAAAAGGGGCGAGGATTGACTTGCAGACGCTAAACGACAACTGTCATTTTTGGGTGAGAAGTTTTCAAAATGACAAAAAAAAATGATGGATGAATGTACCGGGTGACACATATTTGATGAAATTTTCAGTTCGAAATGTGTGCATGACAATAATATCAGGAATGGGTCGGGGTTTTCTGGTGGTTTGCCACGAAAGGTGTAAGCTCGGAAAAACGTATTCATCGATCTTGTTACATCGTCGCAAACCACGGCCTGTTTTACGGCATGTAGTGGTAGAAATAATAACTCTGGTTTGCGAGAATGTATGTTACAAAAATACAAAACATGTGAGTAAGCGGTTTTTACTGGATAACAACAACAGTGTATTTACTACTTTTGTACTTGAATTTCTAAAAAAAATTATAAAATTATCTGAACGTACCCGGCTGCGAGAGAGAGACGTCTGAGCTGGGGACATTTAAACTTCCCGCGGCCGCAGCAGTTCTAGGGCCCTCTAAGCTATTCTGGACCATGCGAATGTTTAAACGTCATTAACTTAGGGTGCCATTAGCGTCAACGTTCACAGGTCAAACGATACTGCGTGTGATTCGGCATGCGTGTGCGCACTCGTGGGCAGTCCTGGTGTTGTGATTAAATTCACTTTTCGGGTCATCAACATTCAACAGAACTGGCCATTTCTGCCTAAAATGTGCCATTGGCAGTAGTTTTCGGCGTCGATCTACTATACGCAATTTGGATCGCACTTTGCTCGTATGAAATTGTCATCGGTGAGCCTGCCACGGGCATGGAAAATTCCGGCTCATTTACATATTTGAACGATAGCATAACACATGTAACATGAACACTTACACATGTTACAAGCTCCAGCTGATGTAAACAGAGACATGGCAGGTTCGTGGAAGAAGTTCGCTACGGCCTTTGCAAGTGGATTTGTATTTGCTATGCCCGTCAGTATTACTTTCCTCGACTACGTTGGATATGTTGCCAGAGTAGACGGGGCTTCGATGCAGGTAAAATGTCACATTTGTTCATTCATGAAACCACACTTTATCTGTGATCACTTCACTTAAGTTTAAGAATAATAATATCTGATCATGAAGGTATTCCCCCAGCCTCTCTTTAACATGTATGTATTCTTACATGTATCACGCACATACGCTAACACACATACATTATGTTCACTTTTCATCACTGTTTTTGGACAGGGTCATTCTATTTAACAATTACCACAGGAAAAATAGTAACATAAACAGTGTTACCAATTATAGGTCTTAAAACAATTTCCCTGGGTTCTTTTTCAATAGACTAAAGACTGGAAATAATGGATGATATTAGTTCTTCATTTTCTAACCATATGCATGTTGCCCTATGATGTCATTGGAATAAACTGCAATGTTCTGTTCGTGATAAATTTAGCTATGATAAGTAACTAGCACACAGAATAATCAGCACACAGTTTTAAGGTTATCTACCACAGTAAAAAATTTACAAATGAACAATAGAGATAGATGGACTCCAGCATTGGTATATTGGCCTTAAAATGTTGTACATAACAAAATGGAAACACTGTCAGTGGCAATTACACTCAACAGTCTCAACTCAACTTCAGTGACTAACGTAGCTTGTTTGGTGTAATAAAAAAGATACCACACCATAGGCAAAGGTAATATCATCATTAATTGACCCCCCCCCCCCCCATGTTACATTAATATTATCAATATTACAGTCATGAGCACCACCCATTGGTAAGACTGTAAATCAAATGATACACATATGTATAATATTGCTTTTGCTATTATGTTAGCATTTAAATACATACACATTGACATTCTCACTCACTCCCTCTCTCATTCACTCTCTCTCTCTCTCTCTCTCTCTCTCTCTCTCTCTCTCTCTCTCTCTCTCTCTCTCTCTCTCTCTCTCTCTCTCTCTCTCTCTCTCTCTCTCTCTCTCTCTCTCTCTCTCTCTCTCTCACTGTATCTAATATTTGACTATATTATAATACTTTTTGGTAATTTTTTTATCTTTCTTTATTATAGCCTGTGTTGAACCCAAGGAGAGAAACTGGACATGATGTTATTTTTTTGAGTCGCTGGGCTGTGAGAAACTATGATATAAGTAGAGGGGATATTGTATCACTTGAGTAAGTTCATTTTCATATATTTCTGTTGAAGGATTGACACTAAGTTATCGTTATGGATGAATTCAATTGTATAATGATAGGAATGAAACTTTGTCAGATTCTGGAAGTTGCCCAAAGAGAAAAATTTATAATTCATACTATTAGATCAAAAATGAGTCACCCAAAATAAATGTAAGAGTGAGTGTGAAGTCAAGTAATGTTTTGTACAAGAGGGTTCTATTCACTTTATTTTATGTTTCACATTCTACACTAATAGTCAAAAAAATAAAATAATATGTGATGTCTTTCAATTGTGGTACTACTCCTGTTGATGCCAGAGAGATTTTAGCAAACAGTTTGGAAGTATTCTCAACAGTTTCCTCACCGAGTAGCAATATGTTATGTGGTTCCATCCAAAAGTCTGTGTCTGGTGTCAAAAATAATGTTTAATATTTTACAAAATTGCAGCGACTGTAACTTAATAAAGTGTTGTGTTATACTTTTTTTTATATCCCAGCTCTCCAAGGGACCCAGGCACCAGACTTGTAAAGAGAATCATAGCTTTGGAAGGTGACACTGTCAAGTAAGTATTGTCACCCTTGAGTATGATACTAATTACCCACCATTGTCAAGTAAGTGTTGTCACCCTCAATTACAATACATATTTACCCACTATTGTCAAGTATGTATTAATTGTCACCCGCAATTACAATACTTTATTTATCCACCATTGTCGATATCAGGATCTCCAAGGCAGGCCAACAGTCAGTTCTTAATTATCTATATCTTGGATTTTTGTTCAAACATTAGTTAGTATATATGGCTTGCCATTGACATTCTGCTACTGTGACTTCATTATGACAGTGCCAAAATATTGTGTATATAAATATATATGCAGAATTGACATTAGGGGCTTAAATGAACTGGAGGTACATAAACATAAATAAAATTACGGGACAGTGTAAGGATCTACATTATTAGAATGATAATCACTGTTTTACATATCACAAAAATGATATTGGTAAATTTAAAGAATTTTTGAAAGATTTATATGAAATAACTTATTAATGTCATGTCTTTCGTTGTAGAACCTTGCATTACAAGAATAGATATGTGACAGTTCCTAGGGGACACTGCTGGGTGGAAGGTGATCACCATGGTCAGAGTATGGACAGTAATCTCTTTGGTCCAGTAAGTACATTACTTTGCTAAAAATAACTTCTAGCACATATTTTATACAGTGGCTTTGTTTAAATTGCTAAAATCTCTGTGGGTTACCCAGTCATGTTACTATGGTTCCCACCAATGTTTTGGTTTAAAGTAGTATGTTGATAAAATCCACCCGAGTTTCTAAGTCGTGTTAGCAGTGTTTCACCAGTGTTTTCTAAGTCATATTACCGGGGTTTCACCAGTATTTTCTAAGTCATGTTACCAGGGTTTCACCAGTGTTTTCTAAGTCATGTTACCAGGGTTTCACCAGTGTTTTTGTGAAGGGTGGTACATTAAAATCTAACCCAGTTCCCTAGTCATGTTTAATACCAGTGTTCCCTACCAAAATACAATGGATAATATATGCAAGTAGTACCTGTATGTTGACAGGGTTCATGTACCGTTGATAGTAAGGATTTGATAAAGTGGGCTGCAAGGATGAAAATTAGGAATAATGTACAATTAGAGTGAGACTTTTAGAACACAGAGAGATATCAATCTATCGATCAGTAACATTCCACGGGTGCTTTGTAACCAACTTGTCAAGTTAACTACAGAGATATTATGTATGTAACAGAAACCCAGAAATGGCATCTAAGCACATTAATTTGATATGTTGGTGATTTATATTTGTAAGTTTGTCTAATTTCCAGCATTGCACCTCAAGCATTATTTGTTTTTTTTGTGCTTTGACCATTTTTTCATCTGACTTCAGGTAGCTGTTGGTTTAATTCATGCCAAGGCTTCACATATTATATGGCCGTTACATCGATGGCAAAGATTGGAGTCACTAATTCCAAGGAAAAGGTCAACTGTACCAGTTACTGAAGAACAAATAATTAATGAACTTGTTGATGATATGGGTGAAAAATACAGCAGTTCATAGCATACATTGGAAAGTTGGATAGATCTGTTTTGACAAGTATCGGTATGTACATGGACTGCAGTATATATGGCCATCAGTTCTACATTTGTAGTTCAGTGAGAAGACACAGCTACTTACACTTCAACTTGGAATTTACCTTGTGTGTAAGAAAGACAGACTCGATGGTGATACAGACTGGACTAAGAACTGTACAAGACAGTTTCTGCAAGATGTCAGTTTGTCAGCATATATAAATGAAAAACATGTAAACCATGTGATACTTAGAACCAGTCATGAATGGCTGGATTAGTATCGAGTGTCTTGGACAAATTTTATTTTGCTACTTTGTGCTGATCACATGTAAGTCATGTGACAGTAATAACCCACCATGATTGACTGCCCTTCCCTTGACATGAACTGAATTGTCAGCAAGTTTTGTCTTTGCTCTCAGAAATTCAAGTGTTTTATACTTCTTATTTGAATGAAAGAAATGTTTGTGTTGCATTTTTAGACTCATTATCTCAGTAAGTCAGAATTTACTGACTGTGCACTGTAACAGACTAGTAAAGTGATGTAAGCTGGTGTATCACAGTTTCTGTGGAGACTAATGATATCACCTAGTTGTACAGTTATGTGATAAAGGGGTTGGAATTGAAACTTTGGAGCCTAAAGTCTAATAACTTGTTACATATTAAAACAGGGGACAGAGCTCAAAATCAGTACTTTTTGTAATAAGACTAACATTCTCTACACATTGTTCAGAGAACAGAGTACACATGTCATATGTCACCATAGCTTCTAAAGAATATTGCTCAAACAGTATTATAGGAGCAAAATTATTTCTAAAACTCAGGGAATTTTACCATTTTCGATAATTTCATAAGATTTACATTCATTTCTTTGCATATTTTTGCAGTGATTTGAGACATATTTCTGTAGATACTGTAGTACAGTAAATGTAAAGTTAGCATAGTTACAATTGAAATGTTACTTTTTAGATCTCTTACAAGTTACAGCCATTTAGTATTATAATCAGAACTGGTCAAATCACTATGTGGTTAACATGCAGTACTCCTAGGTTCACACAATCCTGTGTAGAGTGCTGAAAAAACTTTTCAGACATATTGGTGTAATAAACGTTTAGGTACATGCAGTAGAAAAACCAATGGAAAGAATTTATACTGATTTTATAATTAATATATCATTTCTGTGCCAGCAAACTTGGTCATTAGTTTGTCCGGAGATACTATTATGATTTACAGATCAATGATCGTGTTCACATTTGATACTGTAAACCTGGATTTTTTTGCTGAAGACCTATTCTTGCTGGAAACAAAACATCATATAAGTAGTGACTAAAAATGTCTGTTTGTACATAACACAACAGTGTACCAGGATTTGTAATTTGTGAAAAACAAATCTTTGAGACTAGTTGAGAATATAAAATCACAGAATTTTCTAGTGTCAAAAATATGTAGGTTTACAGTACATTCTTGTCCAAAGTCATTATACAAGGATGCACAATTATGTCTATATATTTTACCAAGCAAGCAGCATTACACCAGTCCTACATGTATCCACTGAAACCATAGCCTGCACAGTGTAGGTTCAAGTTCAAAATGACCAAAGTAGGAAGATCTTGTATTAAGAATTGGTCACATGAAATATCAGTGTTGACACTTCACAGTGACTACTTGTCATGTAAGTATGTCATCTGAGCAAGGGTAAAGTACATGTAGGTCTCTCAATGTAGACCAAAGATAGACTAAATAAAAAGTGCTGTTTTTTAGAAAAATGTATTATGTGTTGTACGCTTTTTATGTGTGTCAAACCAACCCAAGACATTTAGTGATCTGAGTGATACAAATTGAAATGCATGATTCACAAATGTGTGGTGTTTGAAAAATTTGCTAACTGTGTTGAGTGATAATGATGTTAAAAGTGGCCATAGTGATAAGGATTTGGGTATTTATGTGGGATTTTTAATTTATAAAACAATTTTATCATGACTTCATACTTGAAAAATCAATATGAAACAAAATATGCCAAGTCCTTGTTTGTAACTCAATAAATTACAAAAGATTGATAAATGTATGAAATCTTCTGTTATTGTACGTATAATAACAAACTTTTTAATACATTTTTAGCTTTTTTCAATATAATGAGTTACAAACACAGACTTTGTCAATGTTGTTTCACATTAAATTTTCAAGTAGGATGCCATGATAAAGTTGTTTTATAAATTAAAAATCCCAGAATAAATACCCAAACCTTATCCATATGGCCACTTTAACATTGGATACAACTCTACCCTATTCTGTAAGGTATTATATCACTTTGGTTTGTACTGACAATAGAAATAAGTAGACATTATTATCTTGTATGCCATCAGTGGTTTTGTCCTTGATATTAACAAAAAGCAATGCCATACTGCTAGTGGCCTAGAAAAGAACTGTTTAGTTGACATTGTGCTTTGACCTCATACAAGGTTGAATAAATCAACTTGAACCCCCCTAGCTATGTGATAATCCCATAGATGTTGTAGAGAGACTCTATAATCTCTATATTAGCACTAGAGTAGGAATGTGAAGATTCAATACAACATGATGAATTTATTCTGTTTTTGCCTTGACATATTGGGGAGGGAGGGGGTGGGTTAAAAAGAAAATAATCTCTCAGTGTACACCGTAGAGATTCTCTATATCATCAAGTCGATCATTGCCCAAAATAAATCCCTGTAATTTAGCATTAGACAAAAAAAAAGATATTTAAATTATAAACCTTTGCATATATTTTGCTTACTAAGGTCATGGCCTAGATCTTCTAAAATGTCATACATATCAATAAAATGTTGTGGATACAACAAAACGGTTTTATTTTTGTTCAAATTCAGTTTTCCATTATTTATGAAGCATACCGACTGTATATGGTGAAAACAAACAAGTTTGACTTTAGGTTATTTTGGTGATGGTTGATAATTTTATGTTCTAAACCTAGTTTTAATTGAGTTTCTATTCCTCAGTTTTTGGTCAGTGACAGTTGTAAATGAAATATTGTCAATGTGTATGATGTACTGTTTTCATGCAAACTGACCTCCCATTTACAACATTCACTCACCAGACCTCATGAACAATAAGCAATATATTAATAAACTGCAAGGTTTAGAACATTAATTTAGCAACCATTACCAAAATAAGCTGAATTGTGTATGCCTGTTTTAATCATACAGATTTGGATGAAATCCCTATACTGCACGATTGTTTAAAGTGCAGTGGTGGCATGTGCATTATTGTCAACCACTACCCACTTTACAGAGATGCTAAACAGATGTGAAGAGTTTTCATTGCATGTCCAAGAAACAACATACTTTGGTTTGTGAGAATGATACACATATGGGTGAAGGACTTGTTGACAAATATGATGTTTTGCACCACAGTCACTGCATAATATTAAAAATAGCGCAAATATTGCGTTGCCGCACAACTTCATGTTCAGGGCAATGATAGATATATAATTTTTTGAAGATTTAAAGTTGTAACCAAAACAAAATTTTCATACCTAATTTCCATCATCATAATCCAGCCATCCTATGTTGGAAGTGTACAAGACAAGTATAGCAACATCCTAATCAAACTTTAAAGGGATGTGTCTACAAGGTTTTGTACTTCTTTATTTTTTTAAATCAATTTGGAACCAAGTCATACCAATGTAACATGTTTAACTTTCTTGGTTGTCTTATTGTAATATTTTAAACACAAGCTAACATTCAGTTTATATGGGTAGGTGATGAAACAGCTGTCTTACAACATATTACATAATCAAATCATAAACCAAACTGGCCATGCTACAGGCTTTACCACCAGAGGAAATAGTAAAGTAAACATTATAGTTAATTAACAATGTACTGTTCTCACTGTGTCAGCTATTAATGAGGAAAAATCTACACATTCTCAACAAAGTTAAGCTCAATCTACTGGGTAATTTCAGAGTTGAAGATTTTTGAGGAAAAGCAATGATATAGAATAACACTTCTAGAAACATCTCACCAAGTTTCAAACTCATTCACTTAGTACTTTTTGAGATATAAGTTTTTGACCAAAATTCACATTTTTACACCTTAATTCCATATCACTCATGGAATCATGGTATGCGTAACATATCTTCGTCCATACATCCCTAAATGCATTTCCATTAAATTTCAGCCCAATCTGCTCAGTGGTTTTGGAATTATAGATTTTCAACCAAAGAGACACATTTTTAGCCCTAATTTGCATATCACTGATGGAATCATCCCGTCATGAACAAATCTTACTTTACACCCCCTTAAGAATGTTCCCACCAAATTTCGCACCAATCTGCCCAGTAGTTTCTGAGTTTAAGTTTTTTGACCAAAAATCACATTTTTTGACCCAAATCACACACCTGTGATGCGATCATTTTGATTTGAACAATTTCCCAACTAGACACCCAAGGTAATGGACCCACCAAATATCGTGGCAATCGGTTCAGCGGTTTTTGACTTTAAGTTGTTTACACACACACACACACACACACACACACACACACACACACACACACACACACACACAGACAGGCAGACGCCGGGCGATCCCTATAGCACTACTGAACCTCAGTTCAGTTGTGCTAATAAGCACTTCCAACCTATGTTCAAACCACCATGTTGAACTTGGCTTTAATATTTGCATAACATCAAAATTCACGTGGGGGAAGACTTGTAGACCATGCACATTTCCAGTCAGGATCAAAGTTACATTCCTGAGTAATTCTGACTTCATATATCGAGTTTGATTTAATACAATGGGTTTGTGTGCTTGTGTTCTCAAGCAAATGGCTGACTAGCAAGGTGTTTGATTTGAGTGGTACAATGTAAATGAATGTGTAGAAAGAATCACAGGTAGAGAACTGTGAGAGAAGACAATTTAGTCTTTCTTGATTTGTGAACATGCAACAGGATGACTGAGCAATGATGTCCACATAAACAGCAAGAATAAACAAACAATAAACACTATTATATTATAATGATGTCCATCATATGAATGACAATAAAAACACAACAATGAATACCTATATAACGTTATCATTTCTGTCTTTATTGCATCTCATTTCTAATACCAACTTTTCAAAATAACATTAACATACTTGTAATTACAAGGCACAATTTTAAGTAGTTTGGACGTAATACGTTATCTATTAAACAAAGCTGATCATTGTAGGTACTCTAATTGCACCAAATATAACCACAGTTATAACTAGCATTGGTTTGACTACATACTTAGCAGTGGATAAATAGCGTAGACTTGAGGCATGACCACACGGCTAGCAATGGATGAATAGGTGTGAACTTCACTTGAAATATGGCTACATGGATAGAAATGGATGAATAGCGTGAACTTCACTTGAGACATGGATAGTAATGCATGAATAATGTGAACTTCACTTGAGACATGGCTACATGGATAGCAATACATGAACATCATCGTAAACCACAGCCTCTTTTACGACACTGTCCAAGACACGCCACCCAGATACATATTTCATTGCTTCAGCAGAGATATGTACTCTGGCTTGCACAAATGTGCATGAATAACGTGAACTTCACTTGAGACACGGCTACATACTTAGCAATGGATGACAAGTGTCAAGTTCACTTGAGACGTGTCTACAAGGATAGCAATGGATGAGTAGCATAAACTTCACTTGAGACAAAGCATACACCCTTCAGTAAACTAATCCCATTCTTTTAATCAGAATGGAATTATACTACCATTTGACAAAACTATACAAATTACAGAAATACTGATGTAAGCTTTGGTACAAGTAAATATTGCTTAATTTCAAGAAAATACATCAATTGGACAATGGTAAGTGTGCAGGAGTGTGACTGCCTCTGGAAATACTAGTACGCAGTGAATGGTATCCTATACTTTATGTAATAAGCCAACTTGTACTATTTGATTGTACTATCATTAATTCTACTAGTTTTATGCACATCATAATGGAACAAAGTGTCATCAGTTTTTCGACATAAAATGTTAAAACTTTCCTCAAATTTGATTATTTTGGTTTGCACATGTATAAGATAGCCTTTTTTTATTCAGCCAAGGTATACTGACCATGAAATACAGAGGCATGTCATTAACCCCCATGTCATTCAAATTGGCCTTGGTGCTATAGGCAAATAATGGAAAACACAATACAATGTAGAACTACTCTATAAAATAAAGTGGTGTAGTAGAGTTAAACAAAGTCAGCCAGATTGTCGCATATTAAAGTCTCTATTGCAGAAAAAGAGGTGTGATTTGGCAGCAATTGATACTACGGATTCCTATGATGGTATAGACACATCATCCCAATTTTACAATTACTTATTCTATAGTATTTTATCAGTTGAATGTACCGTGGGGATCAATTTGTTTCAAAACCAAAGTAGCTCGAATCATCCAAACTTTGCCATATGAAAACTTGTTCCTGGTCCATTTGAAATTTTGACAGAAATTTGGTCGTTTATCATCTTGTTTCAAGAAAATAGTCCATCAATTAGCTTCCCATAGAGTTAACACACTGTGTGTGGTGGTCATTTTGAAGCATAACATTGATACACGTATTTTCTTTTCTATTCAAAAACATTGCACAGTAAATCTTACACTTTCTCTTTGATTTGAACTGACAATGGATTAGAGTTTACTTCAACAACATACATATAGTTAACAGCGAAGATTTAAGAGTTTTATTGCTGAGGCACATATGTATAAATGAATGGTAGCCTTTGATATTGTGACAATACATTTGACAGTGGGCAGACACAAACTCTGCCCGAGGTAAAAACCACAATACTACTAATAGACACACATGTACTAGTGAAATAAGGTGTTCAAGATCTCTTGCACAGCTTTAACAACTCAATACTCATCCCACCCCCATCCCCATCCCCCTGCTTATCATTAAGAACTGCTAAATATCAAAGCCTACATATTAAATAACAATGGTTTTACATATCTCATCCCAGAAACTATTGCTTTTTAAAGTAATTTGGCAAATTTGAATTTGACTAAGGTAAATTTGTGAAAACTAGTTGTATTCAATACTCAGTATTCAGGTTTTCAATTAAAGAGTTGTTCTCAGTAGCATGAAATGTATAGTGTGAAATTTCACACATAGCTATCTGACTTGAAATACTAGCTTGTCAGTATAAATACATAATCAAACCAGATACCCAAGTCTCTGGGCAAGTGCCATTTAGCCTTTGTCAACTTTCTGTCAATGCTAGGCTTGGAATAATGTAGAACATTACACTAAAGGTCTTGAGTGCAAATATAACAATTTCCTCAATTGCTAATATCATTTTTACACTGATTCACATGCGTAACTATATTTTAATAATAATACGATGCGATAAAAGAGTGCATAAATTCAAAATAGTATTGTTACAAAACATACATCTATTGATGATAACATGCACATCTATACAGCGCTTCACACTGTGTGCAAATCACGGCACAATTATTACTCCAGGCACATGCCTATAACAGCACAACAGTTTATACTTCCTCAACTCCATGGGGATAACATACCATCATTGTAGTGTATGTAAAGACCTTAGGATTAAATCCTTCATTCAGCAGCCTGTACTGAACTGTATCTAACGAAACTGGTCATAAATTGAATTGCCTATGTAACCTGTACTCATAGACTCTCACTGAATTGTCTATGTAACCTGTAACCATAGACTCTCACTGAATTGTCTATGTAACCTGTACTCATAGACTCTCGTTGAATTGTCTATGTAACCTGTACTCATAGACTCTCGTTGAATTGTCTATGTAACCTGTACTCATAGACTCTCATTGAATTGTCTATGTAACCTGTACTCATAGACTCTCGCTGAATTGTCTATGTAACCTGTACTCATAGACTCTCACTGAATTGTCTATGTAACCTGTAATCATAGACTCACTGAATTGTCTATGTAACCTGTAATCATAGACTCTCACTGAATTGTCTATGTAACCTGTACTCATAGACTCTCACTGAATTGTCTATGTAACCTGTACTCATAGACTCTCACTGAATTGTCTATGTAACCTGTACTCATAGACTCTCACTGAATTGTCTATGTAACCTGTACTCATAGACACTCACTGAATTGTCTATGTAACCTGTAATCATAGACTCTCACTGAATTGTCTATGTAACCTGTACTCATAGACTCTCACTGAATTGTCTATGTAACCTGTACTCATAGACGCTCACTGAATTGTCTATGTAACCTGTTATCATAGACTCTCACTGAATTGTCTATGTAACCTGTACTCATAGACTCTCACTGAATTGTCTATGTAACCTGTACTCATAGACTCTCACTGAATTGTCTATGTAACCTGTAATCATAGACTCTCACTGAATTGTCTATGTAACCTGTAATCATAGACTCTCACTGAATTGTCTATGCAACCTGTAATCATAGACTCACTGAATTGTCTATGTAACCTGTAATCATAGACTCTCACTGAATTGTCTATGCAACCTGTAATCATAGACTCACTGAATTGTCTATGCAACCTGTAATCATAGACTCACTGAATTGTCTATGTAACCTGTAATCATAGACTCTCGCTGAATTGTCTATGCAACCTGTAATCATAGACTCACTGAATTGTCTATGTAACCTGTACTCATAGACTCTCACTGAATTGTCTATGTAACCTGTAATCATAGACTCACTGAATTGTCTATGTAACCTGTACTCATAGACACTCATTGAATTGTCTATGTAACCTGTACTCATAGACTCTCACTGAATTGTCTATGTAACCTGTAATCATAGACTCACTGAATTGTCTATGTAACCTGTAATCATAGACTGTCACTGAATTGTCTATGTAACCTGTACTCATAGACTCTCACTGAACTGTCTATGTAACCTGTAATCATAGACTCTCGCTGAATTGTCTAAAACATCAATAGTGATTTCAATCTGACAAAATGTTGAAATGTTTTTGCAAACTGAAATTCAAACTCTCAAAATAAGTTATAACATTTAATGACACTGAGACAAACACTTATAATCATTTCATACATTCTACAAAAAAAAGCCTGTAAATATTTATCAGGAGGAGAATCTAAATTTGCATCATCCTAGGGAGTCTTTGTGATTATCTGGAATGTGACCACCAAATGCCCAAAACTGTACAAAAGGAACAATCCTAATCATTGATCCATGGTGCATGTATATCAGTGTTATAACATTGATCCATGGTGCATGTATATCAGTGTTATAACATTTGATCCATGGTGCATGTATATCAGTGTTATAACATTGATCCATGGTGCATGTATATCAGTGTTATAACATTGATCCATGGTGCATGTATATCAGTGTTATAACATTTGATCCATGGTGCATGTATATCAGTGTTATAACATTGATCCATGGTGCATGTATATCAGTGTTATAACATTGATCCATGGTGCATGTATATCAGTGTTATAACATTGATCCATGGTGCATGTATATCAGTGTTATAACATTGATCCATGGTGCATGTATATCAGTGTTATAACATTTGATCCATGGTGCATGTATATCAGTGTTATAACATTGATCCATGGTGCATGTATATCAGTGTTATAACATTGATCCATGGTGCATGTATATCAGTGTTATAACATTGATCCATGGTGCATATATATCAGTGTTATAACATTCATCCATGGTGCATGTATATCAGTGTTATAACATTCATCCATGGTGCATGTATATCAGTGTTATAACATTGATCCATGGTGCATGTATATCAGTGTTATAACATTGATCCATGGTGCATGTATATCAGTGTTATAACATTGATCCATGGTGCATATATATCAGTGTTATAACATTCATCCATGGTGCATGTATATCAGTGTTATAACATTGATCCATGGTGCATGTATATCAGTGTTATAACATTGATCCATGGTGCATGTATATCAGTGTTATAACATTGATCCATGGTGCATGTATATCAGTGTTATAACATTGATCCATGGTGCATGTATATCAGTGTTATAACATTTGATCCATGGTGCATGTATATCAGTGTTATAACATTCATCCATGGTGCATGTATATCAGTGTTATAACATTCATCCATGGTGCATGTATATCAGTGTAGTGTTACAAAAAGAAATTTAAACCTCACTAGCATGGTAAAATAGTGCCCCTATGGTCTAGTCAAATGACTGTCACGACCTGCATCACAATTTATATAATACATCATTATTAAGTATTAAGTTTAGTGCTGTGTTACAGTAGCAAAAACACATCTGACTTCACGATAAAATAACACAATGCACTGGTTCTCTTCAAACAGAGAGTGAATATCACCAACTGAACATCCATTCACAATGAGGATCATTTTTATCACCTGTGGCATGTTTGATCACCTGCTATATATGTGTGATTTGATAGTAACACAAGTTATCTCGTTTTTATGATTTCTATGAATACTAAACTGTGCGTTAGCCCAATCCACTTAGGTCTCTGTTTTACCATTAGATATTTTGTTTGTCTAATCCTGTGTTGAACCCAGTACATACAATAAACTGATGGCTTTCAACTGATTGTCTTCTTCCAAGTTAGGAACAGAACTCCCATTAAGAACTGATCACAGAATAACATTCCTAAACATACAAAATAAAATTTGACAACAAATAATTCATTTGAATCACTTAAACACTCACTTATTTTGCATTGCAGTTAAATCAGTTCAATCACTAATCAGTACAAAACTGACAAAAGGCCCATTCAGTAATGGAGGAGTGGGTAAAATACATCTCAAAAACAGTCACAGACATTCAGTGCTGAAAAGAGTAACTTACAATATCTTACCCTAATACCCATCCCTGGACTCAAAACAGCCCTGGAACATGTAAACAGTTTTAGGTTTAGATTGAATTTGATGTGATAGTGTACACTAATCAAAGTATTGCTATTTTGTGAAATCTTATACACTACAAATGTTGACATTGGGGGAAAATATTACATCATTTTTTTCACGTTCCACAAAGTTTACAGAAATGACAAATTGAATGAAAAGCACTGACATGTTCAAATCTCACTCGCAATGTCCTTGTATAGAAGGGTATGGCAGTACCTGAGGTGCCAGACAAATGAAACTCTGTACACATGGTTCATGTAAATGGGGGAAAGTAGACGTTACCAGTAATATCAGAATTTACAAACATCGTAAGTGTTAATCAAGGGAGGCATTTATAATTTATGTCTGTGAATCATCCAAACAAATGTTATCCGTCAGTAACATTCAAAAATCTTGCCAAAGTATGATTTTTCTTTTTCGTAAAATCATGACAAATTTAGCATGATATATGTATACGTATGTCATGGTCAACAAAATGATCAGCTTGAATAAAGATCTAAAATTAGAGACACAAGGGACCATGTGACAACACAATTCAGAATCACATCGCATTTATTTCTCTATGCTAAACAAATAAAATCTTGGAGTGTTTATTATGGCCTGTATTGACAAATTCAGTAACAAGCTTGAATTTTCGATTTGAGATAACATATCTTACTGGAGATACAAACAAAAACTCAGGACAGTACAGAGAATAGAACATTGCACTATATTCTCTAGATATAGACAATGATATAGTAGTATTCTTTTGTTTATGTCTGTAGGAGAAATAAAGTTACATTAAAAAGGCCTTGATGGTGGTGAAAGGACATTTGACATTGCATTTTCTGGAGTTGATGTGGGTGAATTGCCTTCTTTCAACTTTTTAAGATCCCTAGCAAGCAGTGCATAGGTGTCTCTGGCTGTTTTAATCTTGGCTTCAGCATACAGAATCAAAGCTTTCTGGAATGCAAGGACTCGGTCTCTGTGGTACTTCACAATCTGAAAAAGATAGATAATGCAGTTATCAAAATATGATCACATAATGAGCAGAAGAAATCCAATCACTAGTAGCCCACAAAAAAAGTATGCCTGATGTATAGCGCCCTCATGAGTTGAACTATAACACAATTACTCCTTTTGTTTATGTAGCTCACCTCTTTCTTGGCTACTTCAGATACCCTGTCATATGCAGCTTCAGCTTCTTGTTTTGCATCTTCAGCCTGGAATGTGACAGAAAATATCTCATTAGCATTCATACCACACTTCCATGTACACATAATGGGCTATTTCACCTTCTGGACCTCTCATGCATCAGCCAACTCATCTCAACTGAAGACAGACTGGTTATTAAAGGCTGACCAACACATTATACCAAGGAATCTAACAATGTGGTAAATTAATTCAGGCCTTCAGTGGATGTGAACAACAAACTATTAGTAAGAAATATTTATATAAGTAACAGTTCTGTGCCATGGGTTTTAGTCTATCTTATTTGGACTGCAGTAATTAATTGGATACAAGGGGGGCAACATCTTTGCAAAACCATGAATAGCAAACTTATTCAATTCAAGGAATTTATAATTTGCTTTAAAACTACTCTTCATAATATTAATAATAAAGCGAATTTATAATGCAGCTGTTCTCTGAAGACCTCCACGCACAGACACAGAACTACTTACAAAATGAGAGGATACAGAGAAAGAATTTGAAAACATGGAAGGATGTAGAGAGAAGTTTGAAAGTGAGTGAGAGTTAAGATTGAAATAGGTAAGTTTTAAGGGCAGAGTAGAAGGAAGACTTAGAGTGAGAGTGACGAAGACTGTGGAGAAGACTGTTCCATTTCATCAATTATTATCATGTTAAATATAAATTGCAATGAAACATGACCTCAACTATTGTTTGTACTTACAGCATCTCTCTTCTGTGGTTTTGCTTTCTCTAATGTCTTTGTTGCATTTTCCAAATCTATCATTTTACAAGTTCTTCTAAACAGCATTTCCTAAAAACGAGGCAAATTTGTTATACATGGTGTTAGGAGTTCTAAAAATGAGAAAGCTTTTAAAGTTGCACTAGCTGCAACTACAAAGTTGAAACTGGTTTGTTAGATAAAATGACTTTATACTCGTAGTATTGTTCATGATGAGATGTATTGAATCTCCTGTGGGTAAACATATTTGTGTAAAAATACATATAGTGTGGAACAATACGTGTATATCCAATTAATTAATTTTTGGGTCCACACCAAAAAACAATTTTGTCACCCAAAATTCACATTTAAATTGATGGCTGTAATCAGTACAAAAGTGCACTAAAGGCTGAAATAATTCTGACTGGACTTTTCAAGTGTACTAAAGGCAGAAATACGTATAACTAGACTTTTCCTATAAGCTGATAGAAGTATTAATAAACACAAATGTACTACAGGCAGAAATAAGTTTGCCTGAACTTTTCCACTAAGATCAATTCAGTCAAGTTATCCTTTGATTATTGGAATCAGTGCCTAAAGAGTTCAAAGATGTGTACCTTCTCTGATTCCTGGTACCTTTAATACATAGAGGTTATTATTGGAATCTATGCCTAGAGAGTTCCTAAATAAACATGAGAATGTGTACCTTCTCTGATTCCTGGTACCTTGCATAGAGGTTATAATTGGAATCTATGCCTAGAGAGTTCCTAAATAAACATGAGAATGTGTACCGTCACTGATTCCTGGTACCTTGCATAGAGGTTATTATTGGAATCTATGCCTAGAGAGTTCCTAAATAAACATGAGAATGTGTACCATCTCTGATTCCTGGTACCTTGCATAGAGGTTATTATTGGAATCTATGCCTAAAGAGTTCCTAAATAAACATGAAAATGTGTACCTTCTCTGATTCTTGGTACCTTGCATAGAGGTTATTATTGGAATCAATGCCTAAAGAGTTCCTAAATAAACATGAAAATGTGTACCTTCTCTGATTCCTGGTACCTTGCATAGAGGTCTAAAGAGAAACCAAGGGTGTTTTCATCATTCACTACAAACACTTCAACACCTTGTTTATAGTCCTCCAGAGCATGGGAAAATTTGACTAGCATACTGCAGAAATGAAAAGAAGTTGGTATTAGCTTGGAAAGCAATCATCATCTAGAACATGGGCACATTTAATTAATACACTGCAGAAGAGAATAGAAATGTTTGTGTTAGGTCGAAGGCTAATTATTTCACATTCACTGGGATATTCACTTTACAGATGTACTCTATGGATAAGAAATTGTCTATAATACACTATATTGCCATCTAGAAAACGACCAGATGTTGCACTCGGATCATACAGCTCTAAATCTGATTATTCTTACTTTGAATACATGAATGTGTAGCAATTTACCATCGTTGACCAGGCCATATATACAAATCTACTCAGATTCCCTCATGTAACAATAATGGCGTTATACAATAATATGCTACATGCATGTAGTACAAAACAAAACATATATTTACAGAGAGCTAAGATTTGTTTCTATATGTGGTGCACTTGCTTAGCTAAATTTTTGTGCATCACTCAGACAAAAAGTCTCAAGTTGGAGATCAACCCCAGTTTACAGAGACCACAGTTCCTGTATTAGAGGGACTGGTATATTTGTCAATAAAAAACTTTCATTGTGAGTTGATTAGTCATTAAGGTGCAATGCTTGATTTTAATAGCTTTACAATTTGGAATCAAATGATGATTTTCAAACCCACCATAATTTAATAGCATTCCTTATATGTTGACGTTAAAGAAATTGTATCGACAATGTGTTACAATTTAAGCATAGACTTTCAGAATCAGAGAAAAACATACTATTCATAATGCCTCAACCATGAAACCCTCTGACTGTGTCAGAGTGCAGTTGAATATTTTTACTTTAGAAATATGACATTTTCTTACTTGTTTGCAGTTTCACTGTCACCTTCAAGAATACCTCCACCGAGATTTAAAGTAGTTGATAAATGAGAATAGCCTCCCACTAATCCTACAAGAATATAGAAAGGAAAGATACAATTATGATGGTCACCACACTATGTCTAAGTAATTATCAATGACCAAATATCATGCCATAGCTTATCAACCTAGTAAATACTTTTTTTAAAGTAATACTTTTACAACCTTGGCATCCTACTCCTCAAGGTTGTGCCTGACAAGAAGCAATGCCTTCACTGAAAATGATAAACCTTTGCCTGAACCTGTATATGTACCATGCTCCAACTTGACATCAGTAGCAAGTGGTTTTCAGACTAACTATAGTACATGTATGCCCTCTCTGAAATCAATACACCAATGCCTTCACTCAAAACAATATACCAATGCCTTCACTCAAAACAATATACAAATGCCTTCACTCAAAACAATATACAAATGCCTTCACTCAAAACAATATACCTATGCCTTCACTCAAAACAATATACCTATGCCTTCACTCAAAACAATATACAAATGCCTTCACTCAAAACAATATACCAATGCCTTCACTCAAAACAATATACCAATGCCTTCACTCAAAACAATATACCTATGCCTTCACTCAAAACAATATACAAATGCCTTCACTCAAAACAATATACCAATGCCTTCACTCAAAACAATATACCTATGCCTCCACTCAAAACAATATACAAATGCCTTCACTCAAAACAATATACCTATGCCTTCACTCAAAACAATATACAAATGCCTTCACTCAAATCAATATACCAATGCCTTCACTCAAAACAATATACCTATGCCTTCACTCAAAACAATATACCTATGCCTTCACTCAAAACAATATACCTATGCCTTCACTCAAAACAATATACCTATGCCTTCACTCAAAACAATATACCAATGCCTTCACTCAAAACAATATACCTATGCCTTCACTCAAAACAATATACCAATGCCTTTACTCAAAACAATGTACAATGAATGCCTTCACTTAAAACAATATACCAATGCCTTTACTCAAAACAATGTACAATGAATGCCTTCACTCAAAACAATATACCAATGCCTTTACTCAAAACAATGTACAATGAATGCCTTCACTTAAAACAATATACCAATGTCTTCACTCAAAACAATATACCAATGCCTTCACTCAAAACAATATACCAATGCCTTCACTCAAAACAATATACCAATGCCTTCACTCAAAACAATATACCAATGCCTTCACTCAAAACAATATACCAATGCCTTCACTCAAAACAATACACCAATGCCTTCACTCAAAACAATACACCAATGCCTTCACTCAAAACAATACACCAATGCCTTCACTCAAAACAATATACCAATGCCTTCACTCAAAACAATACACCAATGCCTTCACTCAAAACAATACACCAATGCCTTCACTCAAAACAATATACCAATGCCTTCACTCAAAACAATATACCAATGCCTTCACTCAAAACAATATACCAATGATTTCATTGAAAACAATATACCAATGCCTTCACTCAAAACAATATACAATGTATGCCTTCACTCAAAACAATATACCTATGCCTTCACTCAAAACAATATACCAATGCCTTTACTCAAAACAATCTACCTATGCCTTCACTCACAACAATATACCAATGCCTTTACTCAAAACAATGTACAATGAATGCCTTCACTTAAAACAATATACCAATGCCTTTACTCAAAACAATGTACAATGAATGCCTTCACTCAAAACAATATACCAATGCCTTTACTCAAAATAATGTACAATGAATGCCTTCACTTAAAACAATATACCAATGCCTTTACTCAAAACAATGTACAATGAATGCCTTCACTCAAAACAATATACCAATGCCTTTACTCAAAACAATGTACAATGAATGCCTTCACTTAAAACAATATACCAATGCCTTTACTCAAAACAATGTACAATGAATGCCTTCACTTAAAACAATCTACCTATGCCTTCACTCAAAACAATATACCAATGCCTTTACTCAAAACAATGTACAATGAATGCCTTCACTCAAAACAATATACCAATGCCTTTACTCAAAACAATGTACAATGAATGCCTTCACTTAAAACAATATACCAATGCCTTTACTCAAAACAATGTACAATGAATGCCTTCACTTAAAACAATCTACCTATGCCTTTACTCAAAACAATGTACAATGAATGCCTTCACTTAAAACAATATACCAATGCCTTTACTCAAAACAATGTACAATGAATGCCTTCACTTAAAACAATCTACCTATGCCTTCACTCAAAACAATATACCAATGCCTTCACTCAAAACAATATACCAATGCCTTCACTCAAAACAATATACCAATGCCTTCACTCAAAACAATATACCAATGCCTTCACTCAAAACAATATACCAATGCCTTCACTCAAAACAATATACCAATGCCTTCACTCAAAACAATCTACCTATGCCTTCACTCAAAACAATATACCAATACCTTTACTAAAAAGATGTTACTCACTTAATTGAATGAAAACCATTTTATTAAAATGTTCACTTGCTTCTTTCAGAGCTGCAAGTTTATCATTACAATTGTCTCTCTCTTTCTGAAAAGTGTCATCAACATCCCGATGGCCTCCTTTCCGTGCTTCATCCATTGCTTTGGAAAGATTACTTAGAAGATTCTTCTTAATTTTGGCTCTTGTTGGTGCCTACAACAAGGACAGATTTAACAAACATTACAATTTAATTCTAGTAGATGTATTAGATCAAGTACTGGTTGGTACGTCTACTTCATCTCTGTTTTTGAATGACTTTGTATTCTCCATTCTTTATCACTGTAATTGAGTAATTTGGAAATGTTTTATCTATGTTTTGTAAGTTGACTTCATCCCTTTTGCATGTACAGCTGAGGTCAAAGATCAAAGGTCAAATACATGTGTCACTTACCTCTGTTTCTGTAAGAAATTTGCCTAGTGTTTCATTTTTTCCTAGTAACTCATGTCTTAAAACCAACTGCAAATATTTTTCTAGACTACGACAGTCTTTGTGAAATTCATCCCCTATGAGTGTTTTACTACTGCTGCCTAGCTGTTTCTTAGATTTGGCTTCTGCTCCTGAGGCTGAAACACCTGGTTTCATTGGCAGTGGGGGAAGCTGTAATTATGATAGACAGGATAACGGCAAAGTTAGTAACTATCAATCAATTCAGTAACTATAAGTAGTAATTCACAATATGTTGTTATGGATAAGGGAAAGTATAGCTTAACAGTAATATCCCATTTGTCATAGCAAACATTCTACTTGTTACATTAGAAAATTCTCTGTTGAATATCACTGCTTCCAGTGTAAGCAAACTAGTTTTTGTTTATAATTATATCATTTGAAATCACTCATGTAGTGCATTATATTGCCATTACCTACTTGCAAAACATAAAGTACTACAACAAGTAACACTGAAGTAAAGCACTTTCTCTATGTGCTATACTTGTTTATAGCATTCATATCAAGTGTAAAAGTATACCGTTGCAATTGGTTTCATTATAAGCCTAGCATGTGGCCTTTCTAATGTGGTCAATTAGCAAATGAAACAGTACACTTTTACACTTGATATGGATGCTATAAATGACTGTGATACATACAGAAAATGATTTACTTTGGTGTTCTGGGTTGTATTGGCTTACTGCCTAAGAATTACAAAATCAAGTACAACATTTCTGTAGTTTCAAAGGTGTGAGCTGTCGATGAAAAACTTAGTTACACGTAGCTATCTGGTGTGATTGCATCTTATTATTTTCACTGATTTGAGAGGAGAAAAACAGAAAGTTTTGGTGAAATAATTTCCTGAAGATTTAATTGAAAAGAAAAGAGATATTACTGAAAATGGGGGGAATTAAAATATTGCATTCCTCATCAAAATAAATGTGGTTAAAGATGTACTTACAATAATTCCTATGACATCATGTTGTGTTATTAGACAATGTTCCAACCACTGGAAATCTTCATACTGCCTTACGACTGTCACTTCCTGGTTACTTTCATCTAACTATAAGGAAACAGGAAAAGTTTATTAGAGTTTAGTGTTCCATCAAAGTACAACTTAGTATGGAAAGGGGAAGGATTGATCAGATTTGGTCGGTATCGGTTTAGAGGCCCAGTTTAGATTAGGATTAAAATGAAAAACAGTTGTCAGGTGGAGTTATATAGAAAGGTTGTTCATAACAAATAATGCTTTATAATCCATATGTCTCTACTGATAAGATAACACCTACATGAGAGCCTGGGATTTGAAACCCTGGCCTTCAAGCTTACTAATAAAGGAAATGGGAAGAGTTGATTAGACTGGGGTTCTATTTATTATCTAGTGTCAGGCTTCCCCTAACAAGGTCAGACATGCTTTAATCAAACAATCCTATCAACTCAGTCACAACTCACACACTTGTGGACATGTAAATTGTACAAAAAACCAGATGTAAACTGAAAGTGCTACCTAAGGTTACTTTCTCAATATTTTGGCTGACTTTAGCTTGAACAGAATTATTATACTAACATACATTTTTGACAACCCTTTCTTAAGGCTAGCAAGCTTTATAAATAAAATTCTGAAATCAAAAACAAGTAGGGCTAGTAGACCCTTTACAGTCTAGGGAGTGTCGTTGGCAGAAGGGCTTTTTTGTATGTACAGATATCTATTGCATAATTGTACTTGAATATCCTTGTACTCATCTTCTACATAGGGCTAACCATTTATTGACGTACATGTATTACTGCGATGCTCCACATCAGAAGGGGGTCACAATGACACAGAACATAGCAGTAACACGTCAGCGAATGGTTAGCTCTGTGTAGTCAATGAGGGCGCACAATACAAGGATATTCAAGTACGTATTACGATGCGGTAGATATCAGTACATACAAAGCAGCCCTTTCTGCTAGTGACGTTCCCAAGACTGTTGAGAGTCTAGTAGTGCTAATAAGTTCATAAGAATGTATTCAGTTACTCACTTAACATACCAAGCTCTCAAATTTTGCTTTACATAACGTCTTCAACTATTGTCTTCAACACTAAACTGTTCTTATACTGGGAGGAGAGTGGCACTTTTATAACAAAAGGATTCCACCACAGTCACAAGAATTTCACTTTGAATTTTTTTTTTATGCGCTCTCTATCTCACATCACGATTTCGTATATAAATATTGGAAATGCCTTGTGGTTTTGTTATCATTCCAATGTCCAATTATTTATGTTGTTTTGTGCACCTTACTTTTATTCATTGTTGGACAGTGAATATTGACGAGAGATGTTTTACAATGAGGGGAATAGGCACTTGGGAGTCATGACTTTTCAATGTGTAAGTATTGACATTAAGTTAGACTCTGAGATTTAACTTACATCTAGGACAACACTTCACAGTTTTAAGAAATATGAAAGCATTGTCATCTGGTTTCACAGGTGCATAACTTTTACGTATATTACATTTTTTTGGAAATGTTTGTTCTGACTGTCACAGATCAAACAAAATGAGCGATATCTATCAAAAACATAGCCAAACACAAACAGTAAATGTCACAGAAGTTTCTTTTTCAATGTTCAAAAACAGTTGACTGTTTTAACCAGAAATTAAGTGTTCACAGACAGTCAGTTTGAGAACACATGTATAGCCTACCTTTGTCGTTTTGACATCATATTTGATAACATCACCATCTTTAGTGGCTCCTATGACTTGTACACTATACCAGGGCTGAAATGGTTTCTCTGAAACAACATCACCATTGGCATCTTGAAATGTATCCTGAATGATATAGAAAGTATGAGATGGAAGAATTATCTGAAACCTTCCTGTTTGTGGTCAATTGTTCTGTCATTTAACGAATGTCATGAATAATATGAGGTTATTACCCGATTTCACCTCTTCATTCATTGTATTGCCATGAATGGCGTTTCGGCATCATGACAAAAGTCGCTAGAAAAGTGACAGGCTTGTGGCTACAGCTCTGTTACAACCCTGTGCCATCTTTGCTGATATAGACTTACATGTACGGGAAATGTTACAGGGTCTGCAGAGGACCTGTTAGAGGGGTACAATTGTATTTGGTGTGTACATGTAGCTCACATAATGGATAGAAGTTCAAAAGCTGATACCATGAAATGAATATTTTTTATAGTTATACTTACAGCTACATTTGTTAATGAAACTGTCACACTGAAAAACATTCAATACATTCATGTTTATCACTAGCTGTATTCTTATATCACTAGCTGTATTCTCATATCACTAGCTGTATTCTCATATCACTAGCTGTATTCTCATATCACTAGTAGCTGTATTCTCATATCACTAACTGTACTCTCATATCATTAGCTGTATTCTCGTATCACTATTCTCATCACTGGCTGTATTCTCATATCACTAGCTGTATTCTTATTACCACTAGCTGTATTCTTATTACCACTAGCTGTATTCTTATTATCGCTAGCTGTATTCTTATATCACTAGCTGTATTCTCATATCACTAGCTGTATTCTCATATCACTACATGTCATGTAGCTGTATTCTTATATCATTAGCTGTATTCTTATTACCACTAGCAGTATTTTCATATCACTAGCTGTATTCTTATTATCGCTAGCTGTATTCTCATATCACTAGCTGTATTCTTATATCATTAGCTGTCTTCTCATATCACTAGCTGTATTCTCATATCACTACATGTCATGTAGCTGTATTCTTATATCATTAGCTGTATTCTTATTACCACTAGCTGTATTTTCATATCACTAGCTGTATTCTCATGTCACTATGTGTTCTCATATCACTAGCTGTATTAGGTATTCTCACATCACTAGCTCAGGACCTGAGACAACACTATTATCTTTGTTTTAGTTGTTTGCAAGGTCGTATCAGGCCAACGGTCTCCCTTTTTATGCCCGGAAGTAACCTACTGTATCCTATACGACACCAAGCATTACATGGACTATTTGTTATTATGATTCATGCAATAGTACTCTAGAGAGATCTCCTGTATCTTTTGACTGTAGTGCTAGCCTATAGCGATTAGAACTACGAGTACTAGAAGTAATGTGTGAACTTGTGCCTTGACAATCAAATATCATGAGAGACAAGCAGTACAATTAAAAAGAATATAATATTCTGAACACTTATATTATGTGGCCGCTACTTCGCTGCCCACACAGGGAAAGAAGCGACAATAAAACTTGATTTGATGTGGGCGGCGACGAGTTGGTAGTATTCATTCCACTGTTCCAGTTGAAGTGACATTAATTATAAGTTAGGACATGGACGATCAAATATACATGGCTAAAATCTGTATTACCGCTTTCTATGAATCTATAATCTATACACTATATCGGAGCCTAACACACATTACAAACACTTAAATGTTGACCACATACTCACCATATCTCATCACCAAACGTGTCATTGATTTTTCATATCACTTATACGTTGTAACACACCTCTGCGCAAAGGTCACTTCCGCTTATGCATTTCTGCGCAGCACTACGCCCCCAACGTTACGAGTTGTACGATGCGTTCGTTTAAATATTCAGTACGCGCGGCCTTGAGACGCAATGCATAGAAATATTGAACACAACTCTTTGAGAGATGTTTTCTGTTTTACTTCTTCGGTTTATTGGTGTCAATTAGGGTACAACCGTCAACATTTAACACAAAATAAAAACGAAGAAGGGCGACTGTTTAATAAGCACAGCTGTGGTGAAATAATGGCATTCTTATTTTAATTAGGGAAATTTAATTATGACATTGACACTCGAAAAACCGTTGGGGATGTTCTAGTGTACACAGGCGTCCAATACGTACATGTAATTCGACACATTGATACATCCACAGGGCTGCATGAGCAGTCAGACCACTATAGAGAATTCTCTCTAGTGGGATGAGCAATACAAAAACTTTTTTTTTTAACTTTTTTCTTCCAATATAAGGGACCGGTCAGTTTCTTCAGCCTGGGGGGGGGGGGCGCGGTGGATTCTTAAATTGGGCCGACAAAAAGTCACTGACCCCCCCCCCCTATCTGTAAAATCAAAAACAGGCTGACCCCGGCCCCCCTATCACTTAATTCTAAAACATGATGACCCCCCCCCCCCCCCCCATATATATAATATTCACATGACAGGTATTTTTGTATCATGGCTCAGTGTGGACTGCTTGACTGTCTTGCATCTACTTTATAAGATCCTGGGTTAGCACTATCATAATTGTAATTATTGACTACACAGGGTAAATATATTCCAAAAGGAGATTAATATCATCTTGACAGTGAGAGATATTGGAAAACATGAGCAGGAAATATGTATATCTCTTAGGGGGTCTTAGGGGGTCTCCCCCTAGAAACCCTGGAGGTTTTTTACTCTGAAAAGTCAATTTTGAGACTATTCAGGCCCTTTCAGACAATAAATTCCAAGCTTTACAAGACAGCACCAACATGTAAAAGAAAAAATATATTTGAAATATTAAGTTTGATAGCATCCTGACAGTAAGAGGTAGGGGGAAGAGCTTGAGACTGGGACGTGTAAAATTGTTGTTTATTGGGTCATTTGTCTTAGCTGTAAATGCATCAAAACTACACGCAAAGTGTAACAATATTGGTAAAGATGTTTGTCACGCCAGATGATTAAATGTAACAATGTTAATGAGTTTTTTGTCGGAACAGACGACGTTATGTTTCAGGTTTACGTTCGTTGTGTTAGTGTATGTATGAATATATATATATATATATATATATATATATATATATATATATATATATATATATTTACATATATATATTATATTTCATGTGTCACATGTGTTCACCTTGTTAACTATTGGCAACACGACATCCAGCAACTTCCTTTCTTTCTACATAATGTATCACGTGACTTCATATTTAAAGCTCAAGCATGTCATTTAAAGTTTCACGTAATATTGTACTCGTGTCCTGCATGGTAACTTATGGCTTTACTTTGCCCTGTTTTCAGGTCAGTCAGTTCTTTATTTACCTTTAATAATTATATCGTATTTCGTTGTATATGTTTGAGTATTTATTTATTGCAAAGTTTGTGTTCATAGGTTTCTCAAAATTGCATTCGTGATCAGCACAGCAACATGAGACTTTACTTTGAACTATTTTCAGACAGCGACCAATAACTTTGCAACATTACCAATTCGTATCTGACTCAATGTTTACCAACCAGACAAGGGAGTCTGATGTTTGTTGGATAGTTAATGTTGATAATAACACTGAATATATCTTAGGGATACCAGTGGCCAGCTCTGGTAGGGGTATGCGGCCAATGCCAGAATCCATTCTTAGACCCATTTGACAAAAAATAGATATTCCAAATATTATATCAGAAAGTTATATTAGAACAACAGCCAAATCTAAAAACGTCCTATTTTTTCTCAGGCGCCCTGCCGTAAAATCTGTTCGTTCCCTTAATGAATATATACGCAAGAACTTGATATAGACTGATATTCATTTAAGTTTGTATTGTTTTAAAAAGAAAACAACCTTACTGCGTTTTCGACCAATGTAGCAAACTACAGGTCTCTGTACTGCACCGTCTGAGACTTTATATTTCGTTGCTTCAGCACTATATGTGCCCTGACTTTTAAGAATGTTTTCGACTTGAACAAAATCGGCGTGAAACAACATATAATATCCCAAGCCTGCGTTTGCAACTGAACAATTGCAAAAACAACTATATACAACATATCCAAACGGCTTGTTAATGTTAGCTCAAACTGCTTAACCATACCTTTTAGCGTAACAAAATTTCAGATCAAATAATAACTTCATGAGACTGACATGAATACAAATATATGTTTAACTCAAACCTTTATCAATTCCGTTTACGAATGAAAATGATATGATATAGTTAGGGCGCCCTCACACTAGACCTGAGATCAGTTTACTTTTAGATATATTGGTTATTTCCCATTCAGTCATCAATCAAGAATTCTCTGTTTATCTCTCCTTATTTTATTGACATATTATGTCAGTATGAGTGTGAAAAAACTGAAACAGCACTACACAATTTTATTCCGGTACAGGCGTGAGCAGTTTGATTTGTATTCCTCGCTGTAATATTACTACGCATTGTAACAACAGACTTACTTTCGAATTCCTGACAATAGCTTAAGGTAAGCTGAATATTAAATATCACAACCCTGAAAACGACAGTAATGTGATATCTTTCAGAAAAGAAACACATGCCAGTATTCTGTCATGAATTTGTAATTACCGTGTTTGGGTTCAGACATGATGCTGTTTAAACATGTCGCCAAACACCCAGTTGGAGAGAATCTTATTATTGCAATAGCTGACATTGGCGCGGCGTCAAGACAATAATTTAGACGTGCTTTTATAAAGTTACGCCATCTCGTTTCAATAGGTATTGCTATCATTTTTCATGAGAATAAGAGACTTTAGTGATGAGGGCATCACATTTTAGACAAGATGGAAAAATGTCATGACTCTACATTGTTTAGTATTTTAAAAGATAGCTTGGCTGGAAAACAGTTGTCCTCAAGGCGTCCTTTTGTTTCAAATTCACGGACGCATCACGTAATTTACATATAGTCATGTTTAGACACTAGACATTCCAAGTTTTCCTGTATTAGTGATTTGTAAAATTTAAGTCAGTCGACTTCTGACTCTGCCCTTGTGGTGAAGCCGTGAGGTTTCAGGGCCTAGATAAATAAGGTCTATGTTCCAGTTCATACCACACAATATCGTCTCGCATGCTGTTTATCATTCCACTACAAGTGCTGATCTTAAAGATATGATATGGAGGAGAATCCAAACCCGTGTTAAAAGGCTATTGGTGGTAGTCTACCTCTCGGCAACCAAGCGAGTGTTTTCGAACCCAAACACGGTAATTACAAATTCATGACAATTCAATAAGAGTGTGTGAAGATGATCTTAAATGATAAAGTTATAGAAGTTTAAGGTCAACTTTTTGAACGTAATTTGTTTCCAGTCACGTGTAACTTTAAACGAAAACGCTTAGATTATTAGATCAATAAATATAACCTACACGACACTGTGGTAACTATTACATTTGTAAGTAATGAACGGGGATTAATCTTACACAAGAAGTGATTTATAACTTTGTGTCATCAGTGGGGACCCCAAATCCTTTAAAACGTTCAACTATCAGAATCACACTACTACCTTCACGCACTACTACTACTACAACAAGATTATATATTGACCAAGGCTAAAGTTTTAAACTATTTCCACGGTTTTCTCTGTAATACAATGTACTATGTAAAAATAGTGAAACTGCCTCAAACCTATGAGTGTACATGTATGTATAGAAAAGTGAAACTTCTTCCTAGCCTACATTTCAACAGCTTGGTATACATGCAAGACAGTCGACTGTCAAATATCTACTGGCAGTAAATACATACGACAACAATCTAGTACCAAATACTCCCTAATAGAACAGTTAGAAACCTGTATCCCGAAAATGAACCAGTTGCATATGAGTTCAATGTATACGGATGTCTAGAGAAAGACGAGACAGTTTCTCAGTCGCAATATGTACTTCACTGGGTCTGCAGCAAAGAAAATACGAAAAATGTGGCTATAGAAAATTACAACAAGGGGCGCAATACGTAATATTTGTACTTTACTGGAGTGACGTATTATTAGTTCAAATGGTACCGTGTTTTTTTTTCATCTGTCACTGGTCTTATCTCACCATTATTGACCTTTCTAGTTTCAAGTACGCTTCTCAAATAAATGCCATACGTGACTCGTTTGCAAGTGGAATGACAGAAACACCTATGCCAGCTGTTGATTGGTTTCTTTGAAAATATCATCAGATGACGAAGCAAGTCAGATACGAACGGTTATGAATTAGCAATCGGAATTATGGACATAAATTACTAGAAACTGCATGCAAGAGTTAAAGGTTGATTTCTTTACTGTGTAATTCGTAATATACCTTATTTAAACTTTTCTTCATTTCATGGTGTGGGACTCATTTCTCTGAATGTGATTCATAACTCGCCATGTTTTATTTCTGCAATCAATATTATTCTATTTAGTTTGTTTAAACTTGTCTGACAGTTGTACAATAAACTGCCCGTACTTTTATTTCAGACTGTCACCTTACATGTACCAGCATAAAATTGTGAGTCTCTTCACATCATAACCACCTTCCGGTGTATACCTTCTGACATTTCAAAATCGACATAAATTGAAAAAGGAAAACAAGTTTAAAAACATTAATGATAGCAGTCCATGAATGACAAGGTGGTTTGCGTTGTTCAAAGCTGAAGGATTACACCAACACAGTTAAAGTACACTATTGTGTAGTTAAATACCAAACCCTTTCCACGTCATGATTTGTATGAACTTCAAATCTTGACTGATTGCTAATACTTCTAGAATAAGTGTAGTTGACGATAAACATGTCAGGTAATCACGTGACTTACTACCGAAACACACCATTCTTCTTCTTTTAGAATTAGTCAGCTTATAAAATAAAACATTCAAAATTCACAAATGACGTCACCAATATCATTCTCTGCTTACTTTCTAAAACTGGGAGTAGTGGAGAATGAATTAAAATCAATAATATACCAATTTCCCTTTCAGTTGATAACGAATTCGGTAAGAAGACGAATGATAAAATGAAGACTACTGCTGGGAATCCTATTACGTGGAAATTCAAACTCATCCTCTTAATATTACTGCTTGTGGGATTGAATTTAATTTTATACTTGGAATGGGTTGGCCAACCAGACTTGTCAATAAGTCACAGTAAGTATGGCGACATACGAATTCTTTTATCTAGTATAAGGGAGCCTTTGGGTCGGGGAAAAATCAGGCACGGGCTGTTGTGTAAAACATGACCTTCCCCCAATTCCGTCGGGCTAAAAGTGACCATCCCTCAATGATTTTCTCTAAAAACATGACCCCCTCCCCCTATTACAAAAACGTGGTTTAAATGCTGTACTGTAAATTTGTACTGTAATGATAATGTTTCTTCTTTTTTTATTGCCATTTTGGTGTGTCTTCTGTTGCAGTTTTTTTAGACTCTTACATTTGTAACTTTTGTCCTATGAGCTGGTGTTATTATTATTGTTGTTATTTATTATTGCTATTGTTATTATTTCCCTACTACTACCACCAGTGAATTTGTGTGAAAGCACTGTATTAGTCAATACCTGTGTTTGGATCTCATTGGCTGATGAGCTGAAAGCCAGAACGTTAATTCTCCAGCACTAGATGGGCACTCTCTCGACACTGTCGTGACCGATGTCCACATCTCCACATTATTATCCCTAATATCTTACCCACCTGTTCCCATCTAAGCCTAACTCATGTGAGACCCACTCACATCACAACTGACAATTAATTCACTATTCACTACATGGTTGCCATCAGCGATTTTACTGTCCACCTACCCATCCATCCATCCACCTATGTATTTATGAGGGTTGTTTGAAAAAAAACAGTTCCAGTCTATATATGTGGAAAGATCCGTTTACCGAGTTTTTCAATTCTCAGTGCTCACAGAAGTTGACAAAAAATGAATCATTTCGCATGCAAGCATAGACCCTCCACCATGCGAGTCGACAGTATTGTGTAGAAAAATAACCCTTTTTGAATTATGTTTTCGATAGTAACAACTAGCGAGGACGGAAAGCCATCTCATACACAAGATATATCAGCTACCACCCACAACACATTAGCAGAGGTACGTAAAGTCAGTAACTGTACACGTAACGATTTGAGATGACGTCAAGATATCTGTACAATATACATAGGAAGTAGTACGTAACGTCAGTAAGTGTACACGCAATGATTTGAGATGACGTCAAGATATTTGTACAATATACATAGGAAGTAGTACGTAAAGTCAGTAACTGTACACGTAAAGATTTGAGATGACGTCACGGTATCTGTACAATATACATAGGAAGTAGCACATAAAGTCAGTAACTGCACACGTAACGATTTGAAATGACGTCAGGGTATCTGTACAGTATACATAGGAAGTCGAACAAAAACGTCAGATTTGGAGATAAGGCAATTCGCTATCTATTAGCAAGTACTTTAACCAATAAGTTAGAAAGTGCTAAGTTAGTATAGTTTAGAGAATCTCATCTCTCTCTCTCTCTCTCTCTCTCTCTCTCTCTCTCTCTCTCTCTCTCTCTCTCTCTCTCTCCGTGTCTGTCTCACTCTGTCTGTCTCTCTATGTCTCTGGCTTTTTGAGGGAACACCCCCTCCCACACCCTCCACACCAAACTGTAACCACTCTTACACACCGATACTCTTCGTAATATAACATACACACTGAAAGAATTGGTATGAATCGCCGTAAAGACGTAGTTTACGACAATGTTCTGTATGGTGACGTCATTAACTTTAACAAGGTTCAGAATTCCGACAGGTATTCGCTATTATGTCAAGAATTGTGTATTTTAGTCTTGGACTTTGTTATTTTGTTTTGTTTTCAGTTATTTTTTCAATTTCTTCTGTATGTCATTTTCTCTTTCTATCATTCTCTCGTTAATGTTTGTTTTCATTTCATTCCATAGGAAAGGTATATCGAAGAGGAACAAAGGAATAGACGGTCCCTTATATATAATCAATGTGAAAAATACCAAGTACAAGCTACACTGGACAGAATATCAAGTACAAATTTAGACCATTTACTGGTGGATGATACGCACAAACTTATCTATTGTTATGTCCCAAAAGTAGCGTGTACAACTTGGAAGAAGATCTTAGTCTTTCTGAATGATAAAGATCATAAATACGCACACGTAGAAGATGTCTTGCCCTTTGATGCCCATCATTATCCTAACATGCGCAAACTAAGCGACTACTCGTACCATGAAAGGAAGAAACGTTTAGAAAGTTATGTTAAATTCATCTTTGTCCGTGAACCAATGGAGAGATTGGTATCAGCTTATTTAAACAAATTCACCAAGCCATATAATAGCAGTGTGGAATTCCAAAAACTATATGGCAGCCAAATTATCAGTCGTTTCCGAAAAAATCCAACAGACGAGGCACTTCGAAATGGGGATGATGTCACGTTCAAAGAGTTTGTACAGTATGTTGTGGACCATCAAACTCTCCGAGGTGGTCCTAATGCACAAAACGAACATTGGAGACAATATTACCACCTCTGTCATCCTTGTGTAATCAGTTATGACTTTATTGGGCATTATGAGACGCTTATGGAAGACGCTCTACATCTTCTGAAGATGGCCAAATTAGACAACCTCGTCACTTTTCCTGCTCCTCGACCGAACCAAGGACAGACAGAGCTATTCATGCCTGACTATTACAAACAACTTTCAAAACACGACGTGGCCGCATTTTGGCGCTTATTTGCTGTTGATCACTTGATGTTTGGTTATCCCAGTCCAAACACCTACCACGAACAGACACAGCAAGACGGTTAACATAGGGCCCGTGGGACGATGTATAGAAATATTGAACACAACTCTTTGAGAGATGTTTTCTGTTTTCCTTCTTCGATTGGATGGATTGGTGTCAATTGGGGTACACCCGTCAACATTTGACACAAAATAAGAGAGAAGAACGTCGAAATGTAATTATGACACTCGAAAAATTGTTTGGGCGTTCTAATGTTGTTACACAGGGGTCTAATAATTCAACACATTCATACATTCACTGGGCTTCATGAGCAATACAAAGACTATTTTTAAACCTTTTTCTTTCAAAAATAATATAGTTATAGTGTCGTTTCTGCATATAAGAACATCCGGGATACTTGCGGGGCAGGTGAAGGTCATATTTTTCGTGGATAATATGAGAGGAAAAGTAGGACCTCACGATTTTATGCAAACATGTTTTGGCAATCTGTCTCCATGAAAATCATAATTACACAAAACAATAAACCTTTCCCATCATAGAAAAATTAAAATGGCATATAACGAAACAATTGCAGCCTTGTCTGAAAGATCAGCCGTTGTTGGCGCTCTTCACATCTCTTGCCGCAAGGCAAGGGGGTGACGAAGACACCCAGGGTGATATATTTTACAGGCTAAATACAGCCCTGGTATGGTCCTTTAAGTTATTAGATCACGATCATGGAGCAAAATCGTTCACTTTATATCTCTGCATTAAAATGACGTTAAGTTTATCAACGTACCTTTCGAATTGTGTATGTGTTTTTAATAACTGAGGATGTTATCCGCCCTCCATGTTTTGTCCTTGGCACGCATAAAAATGCATACACATTATATATTTTACATTTCAGAGTTATTATTGTCATTTTCTGTCTGCAGCGAATTAAAATTTGTTAAAAGAAAAGCTAAGGTGGCGTTATTATAAGCTCTAATGTTATGTGATACAAGTCAAGTTGTAAACAAAACATGGAAACTTTTCGAAACCCTCTCCATTGATCACCCTAGCACATCGGCGGAATGTTATATTTTCACTTTATTAACATTTCGCATTAGATGAGGTACCTTCAATGACAGCAGTCAACACGCTGTTGTCAAGTATTTAAATAAGAACGAAACCATTCGAGACGGCATCCACTAATACCATAGGATTCCAACTTGTGTATGAGAAGCAGATGGTTAATAGAATCAAATGCTTTCCAATAATCTACTTGTTTGCCTCTATCAAGTTCACTACTTATAAAGTCAGTGTATTCCACAAGATTCATGGTAGTTGATCGACCCTTGAGAAATCCATTTTGGCAAGAACTAATGGAACTCTCAACAAGCGCATATACTGATTGGAATACGACCTTTTCAAAAACTTTGCTGACTAACGGCAGTAAGGAAATAGGACGATAATTGGTGACATCATATCGCAGACCTGACTTAAATGCAGGAACAACATGGGGCTTTTTGAAAAGTAATGGAAAAAACTTCAGAATTTTAAGATTTGTTAAAAAAGGATTGTCAACGGTTTACATACATGTAACTGAGATGCACATTTGTAAAGTATTACACCAGATATTCCATCAAGCTATCAAGCCTTGTGAGGATCAGTTCCTAACAAAATTTCCTCAACTTGTGTTGATGTTACAAAGATGTTATCCAGTGAAAAGTCAACAAACGACTTACATTTTGTATATTTACTAATAACACGATTAGGAAATGTTGTTTGCAAGAAATCATTGAAAGCATTAGCTATGTCCTGGGTAGATTCAGCTATCTGTTCATTATAGGCGACGTGTGATGGAAAACTTTTGTTGCTACGTTTATTGTTGACAAATGACCAGAAATGTTTTATATTATTACTGATGGAGTTCTCTGAATATCGATGATGTAATCACTGAAGACCGCCTTTTGCATCGAGGCGAGAGAAGTGGTCATAAAATCCACCTGTTGACTTGTTTTACGGAACTTGAGCCGTGCATCTTTCTGTTTCAGTAAATTATGATCATATCACGGGTGTACCAAACAGGATATCTTCTATTCCTGACTTTTACCTTATGTATACTGTCATTGATAGCTCCGAATAAGAGATCGTAGAATGTCTCGACACTATCGTCCACATTTAGGGGACCAAGCATACCATCCCATGGTACGGTAACTAACGTAATTGTGTATTCCAATGTTCAAATTTAAGTCAGCCTCTTTTAAAATTATGTACAAATCTGTCAAGTCGTGCCACACATTTATCAAAAGAATTGGAGATGTTGCATTCCAAAGCTGAGTAATCAGAGTTAACAACTGGTTCAGTAAGACAAACGGCAAGGCTGAAACCGTTGCAACAAATTAGATCAAGTACTTTGGAATTGCAGGGGTTATTAAATTGCAATAAGTTCTGTTCAGAGAGAATCTCGAAAAAAACGAACAGATTTGTTTGAGCTCCACTGTGACGGTTCAGCAAATAAATCCATCATTATTTATATTCCAGTAGATATCCGGTAAATTAAGGTCACCACAGACAAGAACGTTTAGCAGTTGAATGGACACGATCTAACGACATGTCAAAGTCATTCATTGTACATTCTTTGGTATCAAATGGGAGGTATACAGTCGCAAGAAAGAGACTGTGACGTTTCAATTTAATCTGAACCCAAATGATATCCATATCAGTTTCAAGGTCAGGTCTTCTTGTAGCGACTATGTCATCTTTCATGGCTACTAAATTAAAACTGCCACCACGACATTTATTACTAGTTGTGGTTTCCCTGTCTCTTCGGTAGACTCTGTAGTGACTATCCAATATTTCAGTATCAGAAATTGTTGAGTTTAACCAAGTTTCAGTGAGTGAAATAATGTCCCAAGTATAGTTGTAGTATTTGTCAACCATTCAGCCGGCACCAGTATGATGCAGATGTCAGCCAGGTGGCGGATGGCGCCCTCTACTTCAGAACAACGCCATCCAGATCGACAAATTCGGAGATTGGACAACAGAGTATTAAGTAGGTAATTGCTCTAAGGTGTGACTTTTGTGTGTGGTAATTAGTGTGCAAATTAGTGTGACTAAATATATATTGGTTGGGCTACAAGCCGTGTTATCTAAAGTAAGTTTACCCCAAAAGGGAAATTACTTCACAGGCGCTGCGAGCATATTGTGACATTTGCACTTGTGTGTGGTAATTAGTGTGCAAATTGGTGTGGTTTGGCTACAAGCCGTGTTACATGTATCTAACATATGTTTACCCCAAAAGGGAAATTACTTCACTGGCGCTGCGAGCATTAATATTGTGATATTTGTGACATTTGTGTGTGGTAATTAGTGTGCAAATTGGAGCGACTAAATATATATTGGTTGGGCTACAAGCCGTGTTATCTAAAGTAAGTTTACCCAAAAAGGGAAATTACTTCACTGGCACTGCGACTTTTTGAACTAGCGTTGGAAATCTTTTATTGTTGTGTGATAATTGTTTCGCCGGTTTGACAGTACAGTACAACTGTGTCGGTCACAAAAAAGGCGACGTGTGTGTCGGATTGCAAAATTGCTTCGGCGCAACGTCAGTGCCGACTTGTTTCGATACTTCCTTCGTATAATGTTCTGTGTTGACGAAGAGCGTTCGCCGACATATTTGAATTTCCCGCGACGAGTTCTGTTTTCGCATTAATTAAACTGTAGTCTGATATTTCCGACAGTTTCATTTGTCGAAACCAATTACACTTGTATTAGTTTAGTTTATTTATGCGTGATAGTTTTGCCTGTCATAGATTTCAACGATCCTCCTTTCAGTTTTAGTTAAGTTACAATTTATTTAAAAGAGTACACTAACCGTCTAGAAAGTTTTCGTTTCTATATTATTAGTGTTTCGATTACTTTCCAAATTCTGCACAGTTTTTGTCTTTGAAACGAGTGCATTGATACTGCAAATTTATTTTGCACATTTCATTAGCATCTTGCCATCTTTGGCAATTCGTTGCATAGTTTGCTTGAACTCCTTCTTTTAATTTGTTCTTCAACTAAATTTTCCAGGTTGTTACATATTAGAGTAGTCAACCTAGCTTTACTCTTGTTTTTTTTTTTGCTTTCGTCTGACTAGGGTAGGGTCGTTCGGAAACTTGTCAATTGCTTTGGTATACTTTAACCTCAGTATTAAGGACATTGTTGTTACAAGTTCTAGATCTGAGGTATTCACGGTAAGTACCCGTTTATAACTTGTATATCTGGTACCTCGTATTTAATACTTCATTTTTATAGGACGTTTACCAGTTGGCAACATCCTATTGAAGTCTATCGAAGTTTGACGAGTTACATTAACAGGCGGAGTCACTTAAACTTACCTTACTTCATTTCCATTGCTTCGTGTCGCCGGAGTGAGTGTATTTTTACGCCAAATATATTATTTTAAGTAGTATTTTAATCTGATTATGGAACATAATCCCCTCTACATTACATGTACATACTAGTGCTAATGTACCATTTACCCCAGCAAATACTTTATCTTCGTTTCATATGTCAGATTATTCAATTTCACCTGACACTGGAGTACAGGGTGGTGCTGACTGGCATAGTCTTGTTATGGTAGTGTACAAAACGAAGATCGAAGACCGAAGATCTTTGCCATGGTTTTATGCACCCGACGATGAAAACATTTCATCACTTTAACAACTTAAAAACATACTTAGAAATGTTAGATGCTAAGGTTATCCATCCATCGACATCTGATTGGGCTTCCACACCTGTTCTTGTAAGGAAGAGAGATGGAAGCATTCGACGGTGCATTGACTATAGGCCTTTAAATCAAAACACCATGAAAGAAGTATTCCCCCTCCCACTTGATGATGAGTGCTTAGATGCATTGTCGAGTTCACTCTTGGTATACAAAATTAGATGCAAACTCGGCATACTGGCAGGTTAAAATCAATGCAGCCGATTGTAAGAAAACTCCATTTACTACCAAGTACGGTTTATATGAATTTACTCATATGCCATTTGGACTCTGTAATGCCTCATCCACTTTCTCAAGGGTCATGAACTTAGTGCTAGGAGGGTTAGAATAGGACATCGCGTTGGCATTTCTTGATGACATACTAGTGTTGGGCACTTGCTTTGAAAATCATCTGTGTAATCTCAGGATGGTATTTGAAAGACTGCGAGAGTTTCAATTAAAACTGAAGTCCCGCAAGTGTGAATTGTTTCCGAGACAAGTTGTCTTTCTAGGACGCATAGTGAATGAATGAATGAATGAATGAATGAATGAATGAATGAATGAATGAATGAATGAATGAAATTTATTTCACCAGATAACAAAAATAAGCTAGACTTTCAAAGAAACATATTATACAAATATACAAAATGAATACACAAAAAATAGACAATTGTTATCTGATGTGGATCATAGAAAAAGTTCAGTGGAACTAGTCTTGTCCATGGCCCGTACATTTTTCTACATTCAAATCGATAATGGGACACAGAAGAAAAGTGAATCAAAAGTACCCACAGAGCGCGCGCGCACACACGCACGCACGCACGCACGCATGCACGCATGCATGCATGCATGCATGAAGGATGGTAGAGTCGAACTACAGCAAGAATCGATAAACAATTGTCAAGGACTGGCCCATTTCAAAGAACATTAGGGGAATCCAAAGATTCTTAGGCTTTGCCAACTATCATCATGTCTTCATTAAAGATTTAGCCAAAATGGCCATTCCATTGTATTGTTTGACAGGCGAGAAACCACTCAGTTGGGGCTAGGAGCATAATGATGCTTTTGAACAAATCAAATTGGCACTATCTTCGGCCCCCATAATAACTCTCGCCAACCGTCATGATCCATTTATTCTGGACAATGATGCTTCAGATTTTGCCATAGGTGCAGAACTTATTCAGGTTGGGATGGAAAGTTTCATATGGCAGCTTTCCCTTGACCGCTGAACAGAGGCGTTACTGCACTACTAGGAAAGAACTACTTGCAGTGATCAGGTTTACTTGGCAATTTAAACCATACTTGTTTGTCAACTACTTCCCGTGAGAACAGACACTAATAGTTTAACATGGTTACTGCGCTTCAAGGAGCCACATGGCCAAATAGCCAGATGGCTGGAAGAATTGAGTCAAGTATCTCTTAACTGTTCAACATTGCCCGGGTAGAAAGCATGTCAATGCTGATGCTCTCTCCCGCATGTACCATGACGACCCTTGTCCAGAATTTTCATTTCAAGTGAAACCAGATAATCTTCCTTGTGGTGGATGCCTGTACTGCACTATAGCTCACCATAATTGGTATTAATTCCAGGAAGAAGTAGATGATGTGATCCCTCTTGCAGCAGCGTCCCCTTGGAAGAAGATCTTAATGAACCTAAGTATGAGTTGGCAAGGCCTATACAAGATTCTGTCACTTCTCAGGTAGGTAAGGGTGTCCATAACCATCATCCACTCTGGCCATGGGAGCCTGAACTGAAAGTTAATTAGAACCCTGGGAACACCTCAAAACCCAATGATATGTTATACCTGATATTGGCATAATGAAAATATCTGAACCATGCCTCCGACTTTGTGTAGTCACCAGGAATAGGGGAAAACACTGGTATATCATTTCTGGGGTATCAGGATGTTGATATTGAGGAGGCCCAGGGGAAAGACCCAAATTTACAAGACTTACCACAATGGTAAGGACATCTTTTTGGCTTCCCCTTCAAGGAAATATTATTGGATAAATAGATACCATTTTTAGCTAGACGGTGGGGTTATATGGAAAAATGGAATTGATGGCAATCTTGCAGTTCTGGTTGTCCCGGGAGCTATGCAGACCAAAGTTATTACATTACACCTTGATATTCCGGCTGCTGGAATTTGGATGGGCTCCAATTCTGCAAAGGTTCCCACTTAGCCCACCAAACTCCCCTGCAGTGTTGGTTCATTGTAGGGTAATATTGGCACTCTAGTTGTTTCTTACTGATGAGCAAAGGACAGCATTTGCAACCACGTTTGGTGAGTCTGTTTCAATTGGTCAACTGGTGAGAATGGCTGTTCCACCTTCTGTAATGTCACAGTGAGGGGCCCAACCATGATCTGTGCGGTATACACCTCCAGTAGAGGGAGAGTGGAGTGCACAGTCGAATGTGGTGGAGCAATTTATACCAGCTCCCCCTTCACAGGGTGTAGGTATGACCAGACAAAGTTTGAGGGGTTCGTTGCCACCTGCACGACTGAGAGTGTCTGATTCACATTTTCATTTTGATCGTATTCTGTCAGCCTGGCGGACTGGTCAGCGTCGCCCCTCTAGCTCTGATGAGGTAATCTTGGCATCCTCAATACCTGAGCTAAAACATAAGGTAGAGGTATTGGGTGGTGTCGAGGTTTACTGTGACCCTGGTTCATACCCAACTCTTCCTTCCGCCAACAACCATTGGAAGGTAGCATCCTAAGCATGCAGGCAGGATGACACCCCAGTCATTCCATCGACTCAAGGAACTGGTCAATCACCCCATGTGGCAGCTTTAGGGGAGGTTGGGCTAGACTGGTCTGTAGCTAAAACAAAATGGAAGGATCAGGATGTCATCCTATGCCAGGCATTGCAATTGTGCACACCAGGAAAACCCTTAGTTCTACACCTCCTTGGAGCAAGTGGGGATGTATGTGTGAAAGGACCAAGCCAGAGGGCCCTACAATTAGTCAAGATCCACAGTGACTTGGACAAACCCATACACATCCGCTGTTTCCTGGGCTCACCAGCATTGGTGGGACAGTGGACTGAGGTGTTCCCTCACTGCTACTTTGGTTACACAGCCATGGTAAGCAGATTCTCCCCTTCAGAAGTTGGCCCTCATGGTGGTGCCAGGGAATGGCCTCCTCATAGAGACTAATTCGCCATACCTCCCTGTACTGGGTAATCCAAGGCTAAACACTCCTATTTGTATTGGAGATGTGGCCGCCTTGGTAGCCGACTGCGTGGGCTCACACTTGCACAAGTGCTAGAACTCACGGTGAGGAACACCAAGGTAGAGCGAAGGTAGCCCCTCTATTCCACCAGTGGGGAAAGTTGGGCTTATGGCAATGGCAGCGAGCAAGCGAGCCTCTGTATTCCACCAGAGGGGAAATCGAGGTTTCCAGCACCCTGGACTGACAAAATGGGTCCTGTCAGTTTATTTTTTAAGTTGAACATAGTTAATAAAATATTTTGAGGTTATGTCTACAAATAATACCAAACCATACAGTTCTAGATAGTAAAAAATATATATATAGTTAAATTTAGGGGATGGACTAGGCCTAGGTAATAAGATGTGTCAGAGGAATAGCCCCCCCCCCCCCCCATTGTGCCTTCTTCATCAGGATTGGGGAGAATGTGGTATTTGTCAACTACCATTCAGCCTGCAACAGTATGATGCAGATGTCAGCCAGGTGGCGGATGGCGCCCTCTTCTTCAGAACAACGCCATCCAGATCGACAAATGCAAATACCGGCACTCGCAGCTTGGACAGCAAAGGATAAACAAGTAGGTATTTGCTCTAAGGTGTGACATTTGTGTGTGGTAATTAATGTGCAAATTGGTGTGACTAAATATATATTGGTTGGGCTACAAGCCGTGTTATCTAAAGTAAGTTTACCCCAAAAGGGAAATTACTTCATAGTCACAGGCTGAAATACATATTAAAGTCGTGAAGTTTATTACCGATACTACGGACATTTTGATAATAAAGTCTAATGTTAGATGATTTGGTTCCCTGGGCAACAGGTGTATGCTCTGTTCGTTCGCCGAGAATGTTCGATAAATTCGCATTGTCGCAAGCATTTGAAGTGTTCGATAAATTAGTGTCAAGCGCAACGGGGTCTGTGGTACTGTCAGTAGAAATATTCATTTCAGCGAAAAATTATTTCATCGCGTATAATAAATTATGTCATCGGATTTGGTCAGTTTCAAGTTACTCATGTGACGATGTCCTTTCATAGTTTTGTGATCGATTCACAGGACAGTGTCTTCCGGGTTTTGTGTCGTCACGCAGTCACAATTATTTCAATTCCTATACATTTCATATATATAACATATTATCCACAGTTTATTGCCTGGCTAGACAAAATATCTCTTTGATGTAACAGTTGTAAATCTTCTCGCGCCAAAACGCGCCAAAGGTTTACCTTCACAATAATTATGTATTCCTTGGTAGGAATACTCCAGGACCTAACTGTACTGTCGACTTATTGATTGGCGCTGATGGAGTTAAATTTTGTTCTGTAATACAGGGAGGGACAGTCGACTGTGAACGATTTCATGAATTTGACGAGAGAAAATGAACAGATACTTGTCTCTGGTGATACTATCATAGTAGACATTTAAAATGCGACAAATTCATCATCATGAAGTCGAACGTTCAGTTCACATTGTACTCGATGAAGTTTGACTCAGACTTGAAATTGCTTTTGAGTTTGACTCAGACTTGAAATTGCTTTCCCTTTGCGACTTACTCATCGAATTTTAATTCGACTTAAAACTTTATTGAAGTGCGACTATTATAGACTTCATGACAATTTACCGACGGCTGTATATGATGCCATCAATTAAATCATACTGCACGATAATGGTAGTTTTATAGAAATACCGGTTATTACAGATGTAATAAACAAGTGTAGAGTTTACTAATCGAACCCAATGAATGAATGAATGAATGCATGAATGAATGAATGAATGAATGAATGAATGAATGAATGCATGAATGAATGAATGAATGAATGAATGAATGTGCAGATAAGTAAAGACAGTTTGATGTTCACCTCCTTGTAAATTGTTGTTATTGGGTCATTTGTCTTATCTGTAAATGCATCAAAACTACACGCAAAGTCTAACAATATTAGTAAAGATGTTTGTCACGCCAGATGATTAAATATTACAATGTTAATGAGTTTTTTGTCGGAACAGGCGACGTTTTGTTTCAGGTTTTCATTGTGTGTATATATATATTCATGTTCAAGTTTCACGTAATATTGTACTCGTGTCCTGCATGGTAACTTATGGCTTTACTTTGCCCTGTTTTCAGGTCAATCAGTCCTTTCTTTACCTTCACAATTATATCGTTACGGTATTTCATTGTATATGTTTGAGTATTTATTTATTGCAAAGTTTGTGTTCTTAGGTTTCTCAAAATTGCACTCGTGATCAGTGCAGCAACATGAGACGTTACTTTGAACTATTTTCAGACAGAGACCAATAACTTTGCAATTATACCAATTCTTTACCAACCAGACAAGGCAGTCTGATGTTTGTTGGATAGTTAATTTTGATAATAACATGAATAAATCTTAGGGATATATGGTAGGGGTATGCGGCCAATGCCAGAACCCATTTTTAGACCAATTTGACAAAAAAAATCAATATTCCTAATTAGATCAGAAAGTTGTTTTTGATGTTTAAAAACGTCCCATTTTTTCTCAGGCGCCCTGCCGTAAAATCTGCTTGTTCCCTTAATGAGTATATACGCAAGAATATAGATACTAGTATTCATTTAAGTTTGTATTGTTTTAAAAGGAAAACAACCTTACTACGTTTCCGACCAATGTAGCAAACTACAGGTCTCTGTACTGCACCGTCTGAAACTTTATATTTCGCTGCTTCAGCACTATATGTGCCCTGACTTGCAAGAATGTTTTCGACTTGAACAAAATCGGCGTGAAACAACATATAATATCCCAAACCTGTGTTTGCAACTGTACAATTGCAAAAAAAACTATATACAACATTTCCAAACGATTTGTTAATGTTTGCTCAAACTGTTTAACCATACCTTTTAGAGTAACAAAATTTCAGATCAAATAATAACTTCATGAGACTGACATGAATACAAATATATGTTTTACTCAAATCTTTATCAATTCCGTTTACGAATGAAAATCGATATGATATAGTTAGGGCGCCCTCACACTCGACCTGAGATCAGTTTACATTTATGTATTGATTATTTCCCATTCAGTCATCAATCAAATCAGATACGAACGGTTATGAATTAGCAATCGGTATTATGGACATAATAAATTACTAGAAACTGCATGCAAGAGTTAACGATTGATTTCTTTAGTGTGTAATTCGTAATATACCTTATTTATACTTTTCTTCATTTCATGGTGTCGGACTCATTTCTTTGAATGTGAAACATCATAGCCACCTTCCGGTGGATACCTTCTGACATTTCAAAATCGACATAACTTGAGGATTACACCAACACAGTTAAAGTGCACTATTGTGTAGTTAAATACCAAACCCTTTCCACGTCATGATTTGTACATGAACTTCAAATCTTGACTAATTGTTAATACTTCTAGTGTAGTTGGCGATGAACATGTCAGGTAATCACGTGACTTACTCCCAAAAAAACATCATTCTTCTTCTTTTAGAATTAGTCAGCTGATAAAATAAAACATTCAAAATTCACAAATGACGTCACCAATATCATTCTCTGCTTACTTTCTAAAACTGGGAGTAGTGGAGAATGAATTAAAATCAATAATATACCAATTTCCCTTTCAGTTGATAACGAATTCGGTAAAAAGACGAATGATAAAAAATGAAGACTACTACTGGGAATCGTATTATGTGGAAATTCAAACTCATCCTCTTAATACTACTGATTGTGGGATTGAATTTAATGTTATACTGGGAATTGATCAGACAACCAGACTTGTCAATAAGTCACAGTAAGTATATGGCGACATACGAATTCATTTATCTAGTATAAGGGAGCCTTTGGTCCGGGGTAATCTAATCAGGCACGGGTTGTTGTGTAAAACATGACCTTCCCCCGATTCCATCGGGCTAAAAGTGACCATCCCCCAATAACTTTTTCTAAAAACATGACCCCCTCCCCCTATTACAAAAACGTGGTTTAAATGCTGTCAAACATGGAGAAGGATACTAGTCCCAGAATCAATGGTTTAAAGGACTCAATTCAACTTATAGATTGCTTATAGATTGCTTTTAAATTTGTACTTTAAATGATAATGTTTCCTTCTTTTTTTCTTGCCATTGTTGTGTGTCTGCTGTTGCAGCTTTATTAGACTCGTACATTTGTAACTTTTGTCCTATGAGCTGGTGGTATTATTATTGTTGTTATTATTATTGCTATTGTTTATTTCCCAACTACTACCACCAGTGAATTTGTGTGAAAGCACTGTATTAGTCAATACCTGTGTTTGGATTTCATTGGCTGATGAGCTGAAAGCCCGAACGTCAATTCTCCAGCACTAGTTGGGCACTCTCCCGACACTGTCGTGACCGATGTCCACATATATCTCTACAACATTATCCTTAATATCTTACCAGCCTGTTCCCATCTAAGCCTAACTCATGTGAGACCCACTTCTCTCCTCACATCACAACTGACGATTAATTCACTACATAGTTGTCATCAGCGATTTTACTGACATGGTCTGATATTATGTACATATCTTTTTGAATATTTTTATGTTCCATAAAGATGATATAACAAATGTTGAGTGTAATTTATTCCCAAAGTTTACATTTAGCTGTTATCAGCTAGTTTACTAAGTTACACATCAGTTTTTAATTGCTCAGCCATGCTTCGATCCAAACATTATGTGGAAAGATTCGTTTACCGAGTTTTTTATTTCTCAGTACTCACAGAACTTGACAAAAAATGAATCATTTCGTATGGGAGTCGACAGTATTGTGTAGGAAAATAATGCCTTTTGAATATGTTTTTTCAATAGTAACAACTAACGAGGATGGAAAGTCATCCCGTATAGAAGAGATATCAGCTACCATCCACGACACATTAGCAGAGGTACGTAAAGTCAGTAACTGTGCACGTAACGATTTGAGATGATGACGTCAAGATATCTGTACAGTATATATATGAAGTAGCATGTAAAGTCAGTAACTGTACACGTAACGATTTGAGATGACGTATCTGTACAGTATACATAGGAAGTAGTACGTAAAGTCAGTAACTACACGTAACGATTTGAGATGACGTCACCGTATCTGTACAGTATACATAGGAAGTAGTACGTAAAGTCAGTAACTGTACACGTAACGATTTGAGATGACGTCACGGTATCTGTACAGTATACATAGGAAGTAGTTCGTAAAGTCAGTAACTGTACACGTAACGATTTGAGATGACGTCACGGTATCTGTACAGTACACATAGGAAGTAGTACGTAAAGTCAGTAACTGTACATGTACACGTAACGATTTGAGATGACGTCAAGATATCTGTACAGTATACATAGGAAGTAGTACGTAAAGTCAGTAACTGTACACGTAACTATTTGAGATGACGTCACCGTATCTATACAGTATACATAGGAAGTAGTACGTAAAGTCAGTAACTACACGTAACGATTTGAGATGACGTCAAGATATCTGTACAGTATACATAGGAAATGGTACGTAAAGTCAGTAACTGTACACGTAATGATTTGAGATGACATAGACATATCTGTACAGGTTTTTTTTACCTTGATCTAATTAGCAGCACTGAAGGTCAGACACCTAAAGACTACACAGGTGTTCTATCGACATTTCCTGGACCGAGGTCAACAACATCCCCGCTCCAGGACATTATCCCCAATATCTTACCACACGGTTACCCCTTCTCTCCTCTAAGACCCACTCCTCTCCTCACACCATCGCTAACAATTGGTTGCCAGCTGTGATTCCAGTGATATGTTCTGATATTATGGAAAAACGGTGACTTTGGTTGGGTGTGGCAGTGGTGGCAATGGTAGATGCTACAATCATACGATAATTCATGCAAAGATTGATAATGACAGAAGTCAAAGTAAAACATGACTCGCCGGCCATTATTTCCTTTTCTAAAATGTGAGCCTCCGCCAAGAACCAATTTGTAACATCCACCCCAATGACCTCGGCCCTCCCCCACTTGTAATTATTGGAAAATCCCTTAAAAACGTGTTTGTGTCCTTGTGATGTATACTGTTCTTGTGATATTCATACCAAATCTTAGAAAAGTTATGAAATGTGTCTCTTGGGTATTTTTTACTTCACCGTCATCGTCTCAATTTAAAAGCACAGCATTTCTCACAAAATTAATTGAAACTGCAACCGTGAAAAACACACTTTGCATTAGTTTGTGATGTTGGCATGATCCCACCGCTGCCACCGGTTCCAAATCATATTGCTACCACATTCCACCACTGCAAAGCAATATAGCATATCAGTGAAATGTAGTGAATTAACTGTTAGTTGTGGTGTGAGGAGAGGAGCGGGTCTCACAATAGTAAAAGGGCCAGCATGGCGAGATATTGGGAATAATGTGGTGGAGTAGAGATAATGACCTTAGCCTGAGGTGTGATCATCTAGTCTTTAGGAGTTCTGGCCTTCAGCTCAGCCAATTAGATCCAAACATTCATTTAATACAACACAATCTCACTGTCGTGGTAATAGCGGGAAACAACAAATGCATTCAAAACCAATCAAAATGGTGGGATCTTTACTACAGAAAAATTCCCTGTCTCTGGTGGGATTCGAACCCAAGAACTCCTGACTAGCAACCGTGAGCTCTAACAACTATATGCCATTGAGAGGCGGTGTTAAGAAATGTTTTTCATTGAAATATCTAAACAGATGTTTTTATTTCATTCCATAGGAAAGGTATATCGAAGATGAACAAAGGAAACGACGGTCCCTTATACATAAGCTATGTGAACAATACCAGGTACAAGCCACACTGGACAGAATATCAAGTACAAATTTAGACCATTTACTGGTGGATGATACGCACAAACTTATCTATTGTTACGTCCCAAAAGTGGCGTGTACAAATTGGAAGAAAATTTTAGTCTTTCTGAATGATAAAGATCTTAAATACGCACACGTAGAAGATGTCTTGCCTTTCGATACCCATCATTATGCGAACACGCGCAAACTAAGCGACTACTCGTACCACGAAATGAAGAAACGTTTAAAAAGTTATGTTAAATTCATCTTTGTCCGTGATCCAATGGAGAGATTGGTATCAGCTTATTTAAACAAATTCACCAAGCAATATAACGGCAGTGGAGAATTCCAAAAACTCTATGGCAGCCAAATTATCAGTCGTTTCCGAAAAAATCCAACGGACGAGGCACTGCGAAATGGGGATGATGTCACTTTCAAAGAGTTTGTACAGTATGTTGCGGACTCTGAAACACTCCGAGATGGCCCTAATGCACAAAACGAACATTGGAGACAATATTACCACCTCTGTCATCCTTGTGTAATCAGTTATGACGTTATTGGGCATTATGAGACTCTTATGGAAGACGCTCTACATCTTCTGAAGATGGCCAAATTAGACAACCTCGTCACTTTTCCTGCTCCTCTACCGAACCAAGGACAGACAAAGCTATTCATGCCTGACTATTACAAACAACTTTCAAAATACGACGTGGCCGCATTTTGGCGCATATTTGCTGTTGATTACTTTTTGTTTGGTTATCCCAGTCCAAAAACCTACCACGAACAGACACAGCAAGACGGTTAACATAGGGCCCGTGGGACGATGTATAGAAATATTGAACACAACTCTTTGAGAGATGGTTTCTGTTTTACTTCTTCGGTTGGATTGATTGTGACAATTAGGGTACACCCGTCAACATTTGACACAAAATAATAACGAAGAACGGCGAAAATTAAATGTGACTCATTACACAGGGGTCTAAAAATTCGTCAAATTGATACATGCACTGGGCTTCATGACCAATACAAAGACTATTTTTGAACTTTTTTCTTCCAAAAATAATACAGATATAGTGTTTGCGTTGTTGTTATTTCATTAAATGTCTCAAAAGATGTCGTAGCCATTATTTGCATATAAGAACATCCGGGATACTTGCCTGGCAGGTGAAGGTCATATTTTTCGAGGTCTAATATGAGAGGAAAAGCAGGACCCCGTCAAATATTTCGATTTTATGCAAAAAGAGTTTTGCCAATCTATCTCAATGAAAATCAGCACAATTACACAAAATAAACCTTTCCCACCATAGTCTCAGTTTGGGATGGTCTCGTAGGCAGAGTCCCCAGCGACGGGAGGCTGGGTAACCGAGACTATTCCCATCATAGAAATATTAAAGTGGCATATAATGAAACAATTGCAGCCTTGACTGAAAGATCAGCCGTTGTGGGCGCTCTTTACATCTCTTGCCACAAGGCCAGGGGAGGGACGATAAGGACAGCCTGGGCGATATATTTTACAGTCTAATTACAGCCCTGGTATGGTTCAGTAAGTCCATTCAGGATGTTATCCGCCCTCCATGTTTTGGCACGCATAACAATGCATACACATTAGATATTTTACATTTCAGAATTATAATTGTTATTTTCTGATGTCTGCAGTAAAAGCTAAGTTGGCGTTGTTATATGCTCTAATGTTCATACATGATACAAGTCAAGTTGTACTTTTCCAACTCTCTCCATTGTTCACCCTAGCACAGAGTTGAAATGAATGTCCCAAGTCGTGTAGTAGCCATACTCATTGTAATAGAACAAGGATTTAGGTGAAAGATTCACCAGATTGATAGATTAGGAAAGTTCCTGGTTGGATCTCGATTGCCACTCGATCGAGAGCATGAACACAAATATAATTTGCAATAGTTATGTCACTCTGTGGCATACAATCTATCGTAGTAGAAAACAATATATTACGCTTTGTAAGTTAGAAGAATTGAAAAACGACAAACGTGAGGAAATAAGAACCGTGTTCACTGAAATCTACATGCAATAATCGGGTGTTGTAAACATTTTGATGACTTGCTAGATCACTGATTGCAGATTAAATTACATTTACTTTTGTCTCTTTAAAAAAGACTTGACAACTGATGGAAGTAAGCAATGTACATACAGTCGCAGTAAATTCATCTTCTTACGCCTATTGGTCTCTCCCTCTCTGTAGAATCATAGACCCTACAAGAGATGGTAGAATCACTGTGAAAGAAGAGTATGGAGATACATGTATATGGAAGGGATGCAGATAATGTACGAATATGTTCACCTTAGAAACATGCATCACTTTAGTTGTCAAGCTTGCCATAAAAAGGGTATAATTTCGTGACCAATTCATATTTTCTTCTATTAAAGTTTATAAATCAAAAATTGTAGTAGATGGACTCCATTCAAGTACACTGTCTACTCCTATGTTTACAGGCCCTGGGCAAACGTTTTCAAGACTTTGAATTTTTTCCTTGACCTTGACCATCATGGCCAGTTACAAACAATCAAGGTATTTCTTGCATAATGTGCTTATTGTAGCGCTGGCGTATAAGTGTCAAAGATTTTTTTTTCAAACCTTGTCGATAGGTGATACAGATAATTAGGGACATCCACACAATAATCATGTTACTGCTTATATAACATTGTATTGAACGGTGGCCATATTTGATGTGAAAATTCACCATATTTATACATAAGCTCAAGAACAAAAAGATACAGGCAATTTACTCGACAAGACTAGTATTTGTCCCTATATTTTCAGAATGACCTTTCTTCTGTAGTTTCTTGATAGTTTACTTTGACATTAATTTATGTCAAAATTAGGAAAATACAATCAATGTTATCCATGTTACACTGCAATAAAGTATATTAGGAATAGAGGGTGTGTCTTCTACGCATCCATGTCACACAGTAATAAAGTATTTAGGGGTAGAGGGTGTGTCTTCTACGAAGACTATTTTTATTTCATAACAATAAGGATAAGGAACACACAAGAGAAAGCAGAACAAAAACGGAGGAGAATAAAACAGATACTGAAGAGAGCATCACATCAAACGTGAGTAAACTACAAATAAAGTGACGCCCTATAAGGAAAATGAGATTGAGAAAAAAGTTATTGTTACGTTGCTAGTATCTCAAAGTGTACAACATGTCCACAGGTAATTGAATATGCATGATTAAACCAACACAATCCCTAATTGAATTTTAACAAACTTACAATCCCAAAATAAATAGTAATAGTCTTCTTCAGTATCCCGTAAGGTGCCAAAACATCTATTTTTACTCCTACATACGTTATTCCTATACATAGAGTTTCATTCTTCTTTCGCCAAGTAGAGTGCTCAAACACCTTGGAGAGCATATCATACATAAAAAATGAAAGAAGACGAGTATGATATTACATTATGGATTTACTATGGCGGAGTATTAGGGCCATTATTATGTACAACTTATTTGATTCGGCCCAACAACTTATTTGGCTCCTCGATAACTTATTTACGCTACGGGCCGTTTCACCAGAAGGATCGTCAGGCGTGGACTCATTTTATGTACAAATGTACGTTATTCCTATATATATCCGGAGAGTGCAAGCTATCACAACTCATTATAATTTGGTGCATACATTTATGATACCAGGTCTTACGTGTACCAATAAAGCTTATTGGTGTAACTGTTAGTTTTAAAAATGAGTCATTTGCACAATTAAATGTTAGTTGTAATGTTTCATTTCAGTAATTAAGCTATATCTTAAGAATGCACCCTGCATATTCCATATAATTTTGTCACATGCATCAACCATAACAAAGCACATATATCCTATAAAGCCTGTTGGCATAGAGTAATTTGCATAAATTGGTAATTGAACTATATTTCAAGAATGCAAATCATATAATTTGGTACATATATCAACCGAAATAACGTACAATACCTTTTAATGATTCATTTACATAAATTAACGAATTTCGGCAATCAATGTGTATCGGAAGTGGTGTATTCATTGATGGCAACAAAAGGCACATACTTGTTATAGTTTTTGACAGTAATACTTCATCTTCAAATTTCATATATTTTGATACCTCATTCATCAAACATAATAACAAAATGCACGTGTTTGATATAGTTTTTTGTGTAGTTTTTAATTGTGATGTCATGAATCTATAATTTGCATAATAGTGGATAACAGTGGTGTGTAATTTGCATAAATAATCATTTTCGGTAATTAGGCAATATCCTTAGAATGCAAGATTTCCATGTAACATATTGCATTCATTCCCTATTGCGATAATTCTATAGAAGAATTATCAACATTAAAACTGACAAAAGAATAATTGAAAATAAACACACACACAAATGTTCAGTATCCAAACGGAAACTTTACTTTTAAGGTAGCGTGACAACTTCTAGTTGATAATTAGATATTATTCCCCAATATTTTTCTTCGTTCAGCCAAGAAAAATAAGAGTGACTTAAGGAGCATTTGTCACTACTCGTCTAGCGACTCGTAGTGACAACCCTTACGTCACGAGTATTTTCTGGCTGAATGAAGAAAGATATTGGAGAATAACATAATTACACCACCGCCAGTAATATCAAAGAAAATCGGGTGAAATAATGGCAATCTTGAACGTTTTGGCTCATATTTCGAATACAGCAGAACCAGTGACGTAAACATGCGTCGAACGACCAGAGTATATATTCTATATTTTTGGCTTATGCGCTATGCATGGTATAACAACAAATATAAGTAGTAATCATAGATAGTTAAAGAAATTCATTGGCCCCTTTCCAAGCAGCTGGGCTCGAACGCAAACTGTGAATGGGATAACTCCTAAAGCACAACGTTCTGAGGTTCAGCATCTCACTTTCCAGATTACTTGCCGATTGATATCTAGTTCTAGTCTGACTTTTATTAAATATGCACATTTATTTTAAAATGTGTGTGTGTACATCTCACAATTTCTATTCATCAGTGACGATGAGATACCATAATTGACTTTTTTCGTAGGACACACACGCGGGGAAGGCACACTCATCCATTGGTTTGGTAGGTGTAGTACTGCACTGCTGGTGCTAAATCCCTATCTCCACGATTCTAAAGAGAGGGAGCTGAGAGGCGCATTGTGGCAAGAGATGTGAAGAGCGCCCACAACGACTGATCTTTCAGTCAGGGCTGCAATTGTTTCTATATACCTGCCACTTTGATGTTTTAATATAATGGGAAATGTTTATTGCTTGTTTTATATATGATTTTCATTCAGATAGATATCGATTGCCAAAACTTTTTTGCATAAAATCGCAATATTTGATGAGGTCCTACTATTTCTCTCACATAACCCTCGAAAAATAATTAGCCTCACCTACCCGGCTAGTATCCCCGATGTTCAAAAATGACAATGTTGCATGTGTCTTTTGATACATTTAATGAAATTACAACAATGCAAACACTCTAACTGAAGAGAAATGTTTAAAAATAGTCATTGTATTGCTCATGAAGCCCGGTGGATGCATTGAATTTTTAGACCCCTGTGTAACAACACTAGAACGCCCGAACGGAGTGTCACAATTAAATTTCCCTGGCAATCAAGAATGTCATTATTTCACCACAACTGTGCTAAATTAAACTGTCGCCGTTCTTCATTCTTATTTCGTGTCAAATGTTGACGGGTGTGCCCTAATTGACACCAATCCATCCAACCGAAGAAGTAAAACAGAAAACCATCTCTCAAAGAGTTGTGTCAATATTTCTATACATCGTCCCAAGGCCACCATGTTAGTCGTTTTGCTGTGTCTGTTCGTGGTAGGTGTTTGGACTGGGATAACCAAACATCAAGTAATCAACAGCAAATAAGCGCCAAAATGCGGCCACGTCGTATTTTGAAAGTTGTTTGTAATAGTCAGGCATGAATAGCTTTGTCTGTCCTTGATCCGGTAGAGGAGCAGGAAAAGTGACGAGGTTGTCTAATTTGGCCATCTTCAGAAGATGTAGAGCGTCTTCCATAAGAGTCTCATAATGCCCAATGAAGTCATAACTGATTACACAAGGATGACAGAGATGGTAATATTGTCTCCAATGTTCGTTTTGTGAATTAGGACCACTTCGGAGAGTTTGATGGTCCACAACATACTGTACAAACTCTTTGAAAGTGACATCACCACCATTTCGAAGTGCCTCGTCCGTTGGATTTTTTCGGAAACGGCTGATAATTTGGCTGCCGTAGAGTTTTTGGAATTCCACACTGCTGTTATATGGCTTGGTGAATTTGTTTAAATAAGCTGATACCAATCTCTCCATTGGATCACGGACAAATATGAATTTAACATAACTTTTTAGACGTTTCTTCATTTCGTGGTACGAGTAGTCGCTTAGTTTGCGCATGTTCGCATAATGATGGGCATCAAAAGGCAAGACATCTTCTACGTGTGCGTATTTATGATCTTTATCATTCAGAAAGACTAAAATTTTCTTCCAATTTGTACACGCTACTTTTGGGACATAACAATAGATAAGTTTGTGCGTATCGTCCACCAGTAAATGGTCTAAAGTTCTACTTGATATTCTGTCCAGTGTGGCTTGTACTTGGTATTTTTCACATTGCTTATATATAAGGGACCGTCTTTTCCTTTGTTCCTCTTCGAGATACCTTTCCTATGGAATGAAATACAAACAAAATCCAATTAACGAGACTATTTTAAAAAAAACAGATGACATTAACGAGACAATGACAGAAAGAGAAAGTGACATACACAAGAAATTGAAAAGTAACTGAAAACAAACAAAATGACTAAAGTACACGATGCTTGACATAAGGCCAAATAAAAAAAGTTGTTTGCTTCCGGTTACCCGGCCGACCCCACCTAGTTTTTCACGCCGACCCTAAACTTTATTTTTTTTACATATTCGAGAAAAAAATAAGAAAATCGCGCAAATTGTGTGAAGTCTCGAAAGAAATAGTGGATGCAGAAACTGACATCAACTGAAAAAGACAATATAAAACTGTTCTTCCAATCTGTAATGGTTGTACATCAGATGAGAAGAAACCAATAACACAGAGACTATATAGAAAACAACAGCAAAACATATGTACTTGAAGTAGACACTCACATATGGAAAAAAATTTTAAAAAAATTAAATAAAAAACCTACCTACTAAAATTGAATGTAATCGGAACCACACATTTTTTTTAAAGCCTAATCAAGAATACCTGCAGGAATTTTGAACCTGGTCAAAGTTAATGACGTCATCGCACAGCTCATTGTTGTAAACTACTGTCCTCTGTACGGCGATTCATATCCATTCTTTCAGTGTGTATGTTATATTACGAAGAGTTTTGATGTGTAAGAGTGATTACAGTTTGATTATTTTCGAATACATCCCCTTTCGAAAAGTTAATATCAACCAAGGCCCTCAGTTCAATGTCACTTTCTTATTTGTTTTCATGGTTGCATTGTTTCAATAATTTCGAGAAATTTTGAATTGAAAGAACACCCAAGAGACTAATTTCACAACTTTTCTTATATTTGATATGAATAGCACAAGAACAGTATACATCACAAGGACGGGGGGGGGCGTTTGTAAGGGAGCCTCCAATAATTACAAGTGGGGGAGGGTCATATTTTAGAAAATGAAATCATGGGCGGGTCATGTTTTACTAATGACTTATGTCATTATCAAACTTTGAATTATTTTATGATTGTAGCAGCCACCATTGCCACCACTGCCACATCCAACTAAAGTCACCGTTTGTTTTCCATAATATCAGAACACATCAATGGAATCGCTGCTGATAATAAAACAATGAATCAACTGGTAGTCGTTTTGCGGGGAGACGTACGTGTGAGTCTCACAGGAGAGAAGGGGGAACAGTGTGGTAAGACTGTGGATAATGTCGTGGAGAGGGAATGTTGACCTAGGTCCAGGAGATGTCGATAGAACACCTGTCTAGTCTTTGGGTGTCTGGTCTTCAGCTCAGCTAATTAGATCCAAGCACATACATTAATTAATGCAATACCTTCACACAACTTCACTGTGGATGTATCAATGGGAAACAACCAATGCTTTTAAAATTATCGGCAGTGATAGATTAGATTCCTTGCCATGGAGTCTCAGACTTGGGTCCATTTTCCATTTCTAACAATCTAACAGCATTTTAACAAATGTTGCTTTTTAATATTTTTAATATTTTAACATTTTACTATTTTACTATTTTAATATTTTTAATATTTGATCATAGGTCATGTTTTAGAGCAAGCAAATCCAGGAGGGCCAATTTTTAGAAAAATTCGGGAAAGGTCACAACAGATAGCGTTGATCCCTCTCCTAAGCTATTCTAGTGTTACTGTAAAGATGAACCGATAAGATGTATGTATTGGCGCTCATTTTTCCCTTCCGTAAGGGAAGGTTATATTTTAGGGATGGGATGTCAGTGTATCTGTCTGTTTGTCTGTCTGTGTTATCGTTTTCTCAAAAACGGATGGACGAAATTTGGTGCACATATACTTTAGGGTAATGGTTAGAACGGATTGGGTTTTCGTAAACATCCCATATATGTTAATGAGCATTTGCATAATTAATGTTTTTCGGTAATTAGACTGCACACTTCATATTCAATATAATTTGGTACATACATTGATGATAAAAAAATGAATGTGTCATATAAAGTTCAATAATATAACTAGTAGTTTTAATGACTCATTTGTATAATTAATGATTTTCAGTAACTAGGCTTCAATTTCATTATAATTAGCAACATACATCAACTATAACACAACGCATAGCTTCTAAAAAGATTGTTCATGTAGCTTTTAGTTTTAATGAGTAATTTGCATAATTAATTATTTTAAGTAATTAGGTTATATCTTTAAAATGTATAGTTCAAATTCAATATGATGTGGTTTATACATTCATCATACAACAATGGTGGTTGATGTACACGTGTCTCATAAAGTTCAATGATTCAACACTTAGGTTTAATGAGTTATTTGCATAATTAATGATTTTCAGCAATTAGGCTATATCTTAAGGGCACGCTTCAAATCAATATAATTTGCTACATACATTGATGATAACAAAGTCCATGCACCATATAAAGTTTGATAATGTAGGCGGGGGGGGGGGGAAATCAAGTATGGTCTGTTGCATTAAAAACTACCCTCCCTCAGACTGTATCAAGATAAAAAGTACTTTCTTACTTCTTGGTCAATTTCTGGTAAATTACTTAGATAGAGAATTGCCTTATCTTCAAATCTGACGTTTTTGTTCTATGTCCCATGTATACTGTACAGATACCGTGACGTCATCGTTTACAGTTACTGACTTTACGTACTACTTCCTATGTATATTGTACAGATATCTTGACGTCATCTCAAATCGTTACGTGTACAGTTACGTACGTACTAATTCCTATGTATACTGTACAGATACCGTGACGTCATCTCAAATCGTTACGTGTACAATTACTGACTTTACGTACCTCTTCTACTGTGTCGTGGATTTCAGTGGTAGGTGATATCTCTTGTGTATGGGATGGCCTTCCGTCCTCGCTAGTTGTTACTATTGGAAAAACATATTCAAAAAAGCATTATTTTTCTACACAATACTGTCGACTCGCATGCGAAATGATTCATATTTGTCAATTTCTGTGAGCACTGAGAAATGAAAAACTCTGTAAACGATTCTTTCCAAATAGAGACTGGAACAGTTTTTCAAACAATCCTCATAAATGGATGGATGGATGGATGGATGGATGGATGGATGGATGGATAGATGGATAGATAGATAGATAGATAGATAGATAGATAGATAGATAGATAGATAGATAGATAGATAGATAGATAGATAGATAGATAGATAGATAGATAGATAGATAGATAGATAGATAGATAGATAGATAGATAGATAGATAGATAGATAGATAGATAGATACAAAATGGTGGACAGACAGACAGACAGACAGACAGACAGACAGACAGACAGACAGACAGACAGACAGACAGACAGACAGACAGACATCATACATTACCCGATTTGTTCTGCAACGACCAAAGGAAGAGTGTGGCACAACAACTTGAAAACAAAACCAGCCATTTTTGTGCGGTCTTCATATCGCCCTAAAATGGAACGTTACCGAAAATTGATTCAATATTAGCATTAACTAATAGGGCACATAAAGGGTCACGTGGCTGTGTTTCCATTATACAGATCAATGAACAAGTCTAAATAAAAACACCACAGTGATAGGTTTTACATCTTACCTCGAGAGATCTACATATTCATTTCTTTTCTCTCAAATAACTATTTTGTAACTAACGATAAAATGTAAATATACTTTGTAAAATTGTAAAGACCAATTTTGATAGAGTCGTATTGACTGCATGTAACGTTGTGTACTGAGGTACCCTGAGGAATAATATACGTGTTTCATAGATTCTAAATAAATAGAAGTTATCTATACTGTTTGATAACAATATTTCATAACATCCAAATGGCATTTAGTAATACAGCATTAGAGTAACACCCTGTACAGTTTACATAGAAAGTGATATAAAAATACTGCGGGGTATCAGTTTGGAAAATGTGGTCTTTCCTTTGGGGGGGGGGGTCACTTTGGCTTTGGTCATCGGAGCTGCAGGGGGTCAGTTTGAGAAAACCCATGTTTTAATAACTCCGAAACACCGGCCCTTACAGTCAGTTAAAAATGACTGCCCCAATGATGTTTTTTGGTCGTTTACACAATTACAGAGTCTCGAAGTCCATTGCAAATACACCACACGCTGTGTTTAATTCAGATGTGTTCAATCTGTGTACATACCAAAGCCCTTGGACTGACTTCGATTAAAAGAAACTGACTATAGTAAGTGTATTTTATGTCAAATATGAATCAAACTTCTTTATCAACTAAGTGTATTTTAAGTGAAATATCAAATGAAATCGAATATGAAACAAACTTCTTTATCTTCTATGTTTTAGTATACAGACTGTGTAAATTTGGGATGAGATAAATCAGAGTACATTTTGTGATTGGTCAATAATCAGTTATCATCATCATGATGGAGTATCTGAACAAGACATTACCAGTTTTATTTTAAGTATATCTTAACATGTTTGAAACATGCTGACCATCCTTCCTTCCTGTCCTTGGAGCATTTCCCCTGGTGGCATTTACCCGTTGTTGAGTCATCGGTACGGTTCAATGTAGTTATTGAAATATTCGATTGTGTGTGCACGGAATTGGAGCGGTTTGACGAGCGGGTAACATGACATTTGATTGTAATTCAACGTCTCACTAAGAGATTTTCCAGAAATTACAAGAATGCAAATTAAACAGAAGCAAAGCTTGGGCAAATGAATGTACCAGCTAGGATTGTATTCAATTATCACAAAGGAAATACCAGTATAATAGTAAAATCAGGCGATGCGTCCCGTTTGATAGTTTCTCCAGGCCCTTCCGTTGACGAGATCAACCGACCAATGTCATAAATATACACGTATTAAAGATAAGCCAATGACCGTAAGACATTATTTATAGGGTTATAAGATAGATAAAATACACTAATGTAGTTGAAACAAACATCTTCTTTAATAATAAAAGAAAATACGGAAAACCTTAGAATATATGCATTCACACAGACACACAAGAAATACTAATTGAATTACTATAAGTACTATATATCCAACTATGGCTTTCCATATCCAACTGCTAAACTTAATGAGTGCATTTGATTCGTTTTACTGATCAGATCCTGAAGGTAAAACATGCTTTAAATTCATTTCTAGTCTGGTGGCACCGTAACCGTAGTTATGTTAATGATTTTATTTTGTGCCGTGGTGTGTTCAGTCTTTATCAATGCATGCTGTGAAAGCCGGGACATGACAGGTTTTCTGACTGACTGAAAGGGGTAATGATTTTTTTCAATCATCAAATTCACTATAAAGCCACTCCGTCAATAATCCCAAACCAACTATTATTGATATGCAAATCCTCTTAAAAGCCATGTAAACGTGTTGTTTGTCTGATGTATGTGGCTGGAATTTGGTGTCGACAGTCACTTGTTTTTGTGTGACTCGATCGGCTATTCTCAGGGCATTGATTCAATGAGGTCAACTAAGGTCAGACAGTTATTAAATGGATGCGGTACTCGTTGACAATTGCGGTAACAAGACAGCTAACATACTGCTAATTACTGAGTCTAAACTCTCAGACAACTAGCATTATGCGACTTGTAATTACCTGCATAGTATTCCCCCAATTGCACCACATTTCCACAAACCATACATACATACATACATACATACATACATACATACATACATACATACATACATACATACATACATACATACAACCATACATACAACCATACAACCATACATACATACATACATACATACATACATACATACATACATACATACATACATACAACCATACATACATACATACATACATACATACATACATACATACATACATACATACAACCATACATACATACATACATACATACATACATACATACATACATACATACATACATACATACATACATACATACATACATACAACCATACATACAACCATACAACCATACATACATACATACATACATACATACATACATACATACATACATACATACATACATACAACCATACATACATACATACATACATACATACATACATACATACATACATACATACATACAACCATACATACATACATACATACATACATACATACATACATACATACAACCATACATACATACATACATACATACATACATACATACATACATACATACATACATACATACATACATACATACATACATACATACATACATACATACGCATATGCTTATGTGTACCTAAACCACATATATACATGTAATTATATACCACTTCATGCATAGCCTATAAAATGTACATGAAACTACCCACGTGCACAGATGCCGGGACACAGAGTACTAATCCATAGGGATTCTATACTATTGAAGGTGTCACGCCTTGAACTCGATTGAAAGTATTGAGGGTTAGTGACTTCTCACTGGTTCACCGCTTCTATAACGATTCCAATACACGTCTGCTGTTTGTGTCAACCAAACTCGTATACGACTAGGTACATCACTATTTCGACCATCATCATATTTCAAGTACAGCTAGCTACAATGTCATTCAAATGACTATACGCGAATCAATGATACAATCAATTCTCCCCCAATCCTTTCGAGTTGATCAGAGTGTTGACAATATTTCAATGTCCCACAGACGATGGCTAACTCTCCGCTTACTAGTAATGAAGTCAGTTTTTCAATGTCTAACTTTTCTGAATAGATTTTTATTTACACCCTTCACGGTAGCGAATAATCAAAACTTAGTCCAACAATGGCAACATGTATAAAGACATTTCAACTATAACTTATAAGTAAATTTTCTTCGGATATGAAATTTGACAAACACACAAAAACTTCAGTGTGAATAATTGAAAGAGTACTCATAGAAAACTCCGCAAAGACTGAGCAAATTGTTAAGTTTTACCTGGTACCATTCTGCCTTGCTAAAGTGGCCTATAGTATGATATATAGCACATCGTTTAGCATACACTACTGATACTCGTGGCGTTGTAAGAGATATCTCAGACTGAGGAGATATATGCGTGGGCTATTGGAGACAACAATAACGCGATCCTTTTAAATGTCTAGGCTACATATCGTGAAGGGTTTCTGTGCTTGATACAAACAGTTGGAACGAAGGATATTGCGGTTAAATTTCCTTACCGTGTCATGAACATTCACACTGACTGCTGTTATTTCCATCGGGGTCGCTGACCATGGAGCAATTCGCCACCACACACACTACTGTTGTGATCGTGTATTAACCTTCGGCATCAATGCAGATGGGCTATAAACTTGTGACAATTTGGTGACCAAAACAACTGTCCGTTCTAACTCCTAGTGGTTACATTCCACGCGGAAGAGGATACATACGTTTGAATAGTTCCGTACTTCGAACAACGCTCTTATAATAATTACAGGGTTGATCCCATAGCGACCTTTGCTGGTTACCATGGTTTGAGACGTGATGACCGGCATAGATGCATGACCTGCATACGTGTTATTATTATTAAAGTTGTGCGACTTAACGTAGTTCGCTATAAGTAAAACCGGCATGTGTTGGATTGACATAGCCTGAATAGCTATCGTGTCTAGTTTACACAAAGGGTATTTATACAACGTTCGTGTGACCGTTTTACATTTCTGATATCTTTCTCTTGTTTTCGTCGGGACGCAGACTGTATTCAATAACAGCTTCATTGTATTAAAATTATATTATTAAAAGTTATATTATTTTGTACCCAACAAAGTGTCTATACCATTCAATACATCAATGTACCATTTATTTTACTAATGAACTGTACACAGCACGATTAGAATTTAATTATATAGATAAGTAAATAAATAAGTAAAAGAAAGAAAGAAAGAAATATTTAATGCGTTCTACAGTCTATTCACATCTTTTACCGGTCATTAGTTAACTATATCATCACAATTATTGCTTCCCCATATTTTCTTTATTAACGCTTGATATGATAATCATCAGTTTTGATAATTGGGTGAAAATCAATGTCTGCATCAATAATTTCTTTTGCGATTCGTTGTGCACGGTAGAGTGGAAAATAATAAGTCTGTATTTAGTGACAGTAACGCAATATTCACCCTTTTAGTGAGACAGTCAAATAAATATGTGTGTGATACATACCATATACTGGAATTTAATACAGTGGGGGAATTCCCTAACGACTTCTAGTGTGGCTTTTGTAATATAATATACACGGTCAAGTCATCTTATAAAGATAATACTTCTCTAAAAAGTCGACATCTAATACATGGTACATGTATATAATGCTATTACACGTGTTTTTGTGTTGGAATATCTTGAAACTAAGCAGTCTTACATTGCAGGTATTGTCCTACTTGAGTGGTGAATTCCTACTAGCTACCTGGATCACTGTAACGTCAGTGCCGCTGTTACCTCCTATCCCAGATGATCACATACATTGTATAGGCTATCATATCAATGCGACCTCACATCGACTCAGTTCAATACAGCAATGTCACATATAGGTTGTTAGGGATCGGGGGGCATACGCCTAATTAATTTGAGTTGGTCAAAGTTGGCCTTTTCCCATCACAATCGTGTGTGCATTATATATAGGCAAAAAACTTGAAATAATTGTGTGTGTCCGATATTGCATGGCCTCAGAAAATAGGGTAGGTAGGTCGGTCGGGATTTTATTTTAGTTTATTTTATCTTTTAATGTTTTTACTTTTGAAAGATATTGTGCTTCGACCAAAAAAAAGAACGAAATGTCGGTCAGAATACCCCTTTTGTGATACTTTGATGAAATATATACAGACACATCGTTGTAAACCATAGCCTCTTTTACAACACCGTTCTTTCGCAGTGTCGCGGAAAGAATAACAGCTCTGGTTTGCGAGAATGGTACAGACATGAGTGACGAAAGAAAACAGACGTGCATGAAGGCCAAGAAGACAAAGAATTTCTTATCTGTTTGTTTTAAATGTTAAAATGTTTAGGGTCGGAGGCTTAAACTAGGATCGGTCGAGTTATCGGAAACACACAGTGTTTTTATATTTTGCCTATTAAACTATGTTGAATGTCTCGGTAAGACCCTGGGGTTGGATATGATCGTTAATTGACCACTGTAAGTTACAATAATTGCCATTTAATTGCAAATACATTGTATTTTCAATTACTCCGCTAAACTATTTCGACTTTTCGAATTGAACTGCGGTGCTGTACTAACTTGGAGTCACAATATTGAGTAAATCGTGCCAATTTTAACTGGCAATAGATGACTGTACAACAGCGGATACAATAGCTTCCAGTTGGTCAGAATCCATCAACGTAAATTAATCTGAAACCCAGACATAAATCTGTCAGTGACTGATGTTGAAACGTACCGTGGTTTGTTCATCTTACACAGTGTTCGTGTAATGAACTCTGTAGTTTACAACTGCACAAAAGAGTCTATTAACCTGACATTAACAGACTGTAATCGAGTCAGTATGAACAATTAACAAATTGCTCTTCTCATTTCCCACTTTTTGTATTCTATTAGTGGAGTAATGGAATATCTATTTCACGATCTTGATTGGGTGACTTATTAAGTGTACATATCTAGCCACTCGTGAGTCTAGACAGTTCCACTGACTGTTTAAATACAAACAGTACGTAGGAGGGACCCATGACAGTACTATTGAGGTTAATATAAACGTGTAATGGAGCAGAAACTCAAAAGGAGTGCTTGCTATAACAAAACAAACCAGTCAAATGTATGGTAAATTTATCGTTTCAAACTGCACATAGTATTATAGTAGGAACATAAGTTTTGATTTTTAAGTGAATGCAATAACTGTCAAGCTATGTCCATGTGTTTTAATTTTAACCAGTCGTTTTAGTATACACTTTCTTACGAGAAATTACGAGGTATTATTATTTGTGGATTACAATTCAATTACAGATTGCATACATGGAGCTGTCATGGTACACACGTCACTTGTCATACTGCCAGTG